>NC_092064.1:27356445-27656445 GCF_039877785.1 Chaetodon trifascialis | reverse complement strand
TAAAAAATACTGTGAGCGACTGACCAGGCCACTCCTCTGGGCTCCTGCTGCATGTGAGGGAAGAGACTGATGAGCTGTGGAGCTCTCATCCTCATCCTCCTCCTCCTCTCTCCTCTCTGAGACTCGAACCAAAGAGCCGGGCTCCTCCACAGATGAGCCTTCACCGTCTGCAGAACAACAGAGAGGAAATACGACACTGAGCTGACGTCATCTTCAGGTTTAAAATACTGTTTCATGTTCAACAAATGAGACCGAAAAAAAAAAGATGGGTTTCATCTTTGGATGTTGGCTGTGCCTTAAGGGGGGAGGACGCTTCAAACAAAGAGCTCATGATCCTCATCTGTGGGATTATCACATCATCACCCTCTACCTGCCTGAGACTGTGGCTGCTTCAAGCCTGCACTGGCTTCAGCAGTGCAGCAGCTTGTATAATCCCACTTACTGAGGTGTTAGCAGAGGTACACGTGACAGCTGCTATATATCTATCAAAGCGAAGGAGACGGTGTTCCTGTGTTTCCAGTGTGCAGTGTGTGTGGTGTACCTGTGGTTTTCCCCGTGGTGTTGAGGGAGATGTTAAGCTCCCTCGTGTATCTGTCGATAATGCGCTGGATGCTGCTGTCATTAAACAGAGACTCTACAGTCGGACCAGGACGGCCTGCAGCCGAGCTGTCCTCAATGCAGGAGCTTTGACCGGACGGAGGGGACACATCTGCTCTTTGTCCTCGTCCCACACGTCGGAGGGGCAGCGAGTTATCTAATGACAACAAGAGGAGGGCAGATTTAGGATATACCACCGTCAGAGACACACCCAGCATATTGCCTGGTGTATATGAAGTATGTGTCCTGTGCACAAGAGCTCATACTGTCACCACATTCATGTACAGCAGCAGCCTACAGGTCCAAAGCCTGCAGACCTGAAGCATATTCCAACAGGTCCCCCTGTGACGCTTAAACAACGAGGAGGACGCCAACGGTAGCTACAGGACACACTGCTGCTGCTCACCAGTGTTTAAGTTCTGCTCAGGATCCGTGGTGATGTAGCTGCCGGTGGAGATGGTGGTGGAGGAGAGGCAGTCTGAATCAGGAGGCCTGAGCGCAGCCTGGCACACATGCAAGATAAAGTCAGGAGAAACATCAGAATCAAAGCAGACTGACTGACAGACAGAACAAACGAATGGACGGCCGAAAGACGGGGGGAGGCGCGCGCGCGCACACACACAGACACACACACACACACACAGACAGACAGACAGACAGACAGACACACACACACACACACACAGAGAGCTCAGTTCAAGTGTAGAAACCATCATGAAACGTATTTTGATTAAATACACTTCAGGTTCAGTAATTTCACATCATTGCTCAGTGTACAGAACACACACACACACACACACACACACACACACACACACACACACACACACACACACACACACACACACACACACACACACACACACACACACACACACACACACACACACACACACACACACACACACACACACACACACACACACACACACACACACACACACAGCTTCTCAAGCATAATCATTGGCTAAGGCAAATATTGCCCAAGCACTCAGATTTGGCTAGCTTTCATCATTGATCCACAACATGTGAACCTCAGAGGATCAGAAAACACTGTGCCATCATTCATTCATTCATTCATTCATTCATTCATCACTGGTGTCTGTAGAGAACTGCACAGGCCAGGTCTCTGAGCAGCCTCTGCTGCAGTAAGCTCTGCACACATTCAGCCGGTCTGGTTACCTCTGAGGGGGATCTGAAGCTCGTGAGTGCAGGACCGGAGTAGTCGGCTCCTCTCCCAGAGTCAGAGGAAAGCGGCGATATTATCCTCAGGACTGGATCTGGAAAAAAATAGTCATTTTAATCAAACACTACCATCCTCCTCCTACCTGCACTCTTTATCTCATCACTCTTCATCGCCCTCCACCTACCACACTCTGAGGACTCTGGAGATGTTTTGGCTCTCATCAGCAGCCTCTCTCTACACACGGCATGGCTGGGTCCCCTTGAGCTCGTCCCAGAGCCGACTGGTCTTTCGGCAGTTCGCTGCCCACTGCTGGACCAAGAGGGTGTCTGCAGAGTCCTGTCAGAGGCCACAGATGATTCAGGTTCCTCCTGTGGATCCCAGTCCACAGCACATGAAGGAGCCTGCACGCCATCCTCCAGGCCTGGAGATCACAAACATAAAACAATCCCGTGAACTGATGCTAGCTGCATGCTTTGGACATGTGGTGTCCGTGTGTTTCTGCAGCTGAGCTGACCTGTGACTTGACTGGTGTTGACTGGCGTGTCCATCTCTTGGATAGCACTGAGCTCGTGTTGTTCAGGCATCATCTCCAGGACGCCCAGCCTGACGCGCGTCACTGGAGGCTTTGCTGCTCGAGGAGGAGGGAGGGGTCCTGAGGGGAGGGCTGACGGTGGAGGAGGTCCAACAGCAACATTGCTCTGAACGATGGGATCTTCATGGGAATGGTTTAAATGTGTAAAATAAGTCCATACAATAAATTTTGTATTAATATTGAACTAAACAGCAAAAGGACACCAAAGCACTTATTCGTCCTCAGATCAGCAAAACATTCTCTGTTACCTGTCTCACCACTGTTAGATGGTGTTTGTTGAGGGGAGCCATCTTCCTCCTGAGGGTCTTCTAGGTGTGATAAAGTTCCTCCGTTACTCTCCTCTATCGCTCTCAGCAGGGACGCGAGTAATTTGAGGCGAGTCTGTCTGATGTTGTCTGAACCCAATGCTTCACTGGCAGCCTCTGGGACCGGCTGTGGGTGAGAAAAGACAGCAGGACAGCTGTCTCTACATGTACTGGAATTCAGTTTCAACATTCAAAAACTTCAGATACTTCACAGTGCAGCTCAACATTTGTCTTTGATTTGTGTAGAAGCTAACTTTGACTTGTCTTCTGTACTGCAGCACAAACACCAGGGCAGCGAAGGTCCCTCACTTACTTCATCAGCATGAATCAGAGTCTGCAGCGTCTCCTTCTGTCGCCTCATCTTCTCCATCTCCTCCTCCTGTCTCTGCCTCTCTTCTTGCCGCCTCTGCTGCAGCACCACTGCCTCCCTCTGCTCCAGCAGCCGTCTCTGAACCTCCTGCAGCTCCCGTCTCTGCCTTTCCATGTCGCCCTCTCTGGAGCTCAGGGACCCAGTCAGCAGGGAGCCGTGAGGCAAGGTCCCAAGCTTAACCTCTGCCTGTCCTGGAACCAGAGGTGCACCATCTGTGGTGCCCGGGCTGACGGCCTGGATGGGATCGGAGGCTGGCTGGAGAGGGATGCTGGTTGAATGAGGCTTTAAGAAGGGTCTCACTCTCTCTGGGAGGTGCTCTGTTACTCTCTCCATGATGTTGTCAGTCAGCAAGGCAGAGACATCCAGTCTCTGGTTCCTGTGACTGTTCGAAACGGACTCCAGCTCATTCAGCAGCAACCTGGAGCCAGAAAGACGAGGAGGTGCAGCCAACATGTCAGACTCTCTTGGGGGAACCTCCATAGAGGTTTGTGGTGTGGCTTGGATGTACGCAGGCACTGCAGGAGGGGTAGAGAGCGGCAGAGCGGTGGGAGGATGTGCAGACCCAGTGCTGTGCAGAGGTGGCTGAATGAGGCCTGCAGGCATGATAGCGGGCAGGAACGATGTGGCGGTCATGCCATAACGAATTTGTAGAGCTCGCTGGTATTCAGCCAGGCGCTGACGAGCCACTTCCACAGACCTCTGGTGAAGCCTGAAATAAAAAGGTCATCAAATAACAGTGAAGTCAAGTCATTTTACGCAGCAAACACATTACCAGTCAAACATCTGGACTCCTCGTTCAATGATTTTACATTACAGATTAAACACTGAAGACGTCACAACAAAACCACTGAATGAGAAGGTGTGTCCAGACTTTTGAGTAATGCTGCATGAAAAAACAATGTCTGTTCTCAGGCTTTAACACACCTGTTTTGTTCCAGCAGTCGCTGTTGGTACTCTCGAATCCGTCTGGCGTGCTCATCTTCACCTGGAGGAGGCTCCAGCTGTTGAGTGCAGAGGTGAAGGTAACACTTTGTCATCGCTGCAGTAAATGGACTGTTCTGAACATACTTTACATGGGACACCTTAAAGGCTGACTCAGCGATAGCGTGTGGTGTATTTGACATTTCCTCACCATCATGAAGGTCAGATCATCAACAGTATGAAGGACACTAACAAATGTGAGTTGCTACATAAAGACAACATGAGAACAGCTCCGAAATGTAAGTACAGGTCTACCTCAGCGGTCAGTCCAGGAATGATGGATGTGACTTCCTGGTCATGGACAGGTGCTTCTGGTTGGTTGACAGGTACTTCCTGGGTCACAGCAGCCTTCAGATGTTCCCTCTCCTGCTGGGCTTCAAGCAGCATCTGCTCCAGTTTGGCCTTCTGCTCTTCCAGCTCCTGAAGCAAAACTACCTGCTGCTGCTTCTCCCTCTCCAGCTCCTCTTCCTGGTCAAAAATAAATAAAGGGTTTAAAAAGCAAAAAGCTGAACACACATTACATAAACGGTTGATGATGAAGTCAGTTTTCAACAAAGCTTCAGTACTGACTGGATATCTAACGTGGAGTTAAGGCACCAGTTTTGTTAAAGATGACCCCAGTTGAGACAGTTTGACTGAAAAGTGAGAGCTCATATAATAAAATCTGTCCAGCTCGTGGATCAGGCAGCAGGCACCTCTTCATCCCGTGAAACACAGCCTTCAGAGAATCACATCTGAGCGAGGCTCCCGTGTTCTGCTGGGTGTAAACACAACATCCACCAGCCCCCATTCTGCTCAACTTCACTTTGCTGTTGATTTTTACTCCAGAAAACCTTCAGCATGTTGACTCCAAACAGGAAATCAAGCCAAGATCTGTAGCTGTTTTATGTTCAAAGCAGAAAAATAAACTGTAATGTGGACCTCTGTGGCCAGCTGCTGCTTTTGACAGAGGCTGGACTGATTAAGTAATGTGGAACACCTGGATCAATAAATTCTGACCAATCACAAAACTCCAAAGAGGCTGTTGGACTAACAACAGAACTGGCTTTAGAGTCTTTGAGAACCTGCTCAGTGAACAGAATAAGTGTGTTGAATCAACACCTCTCAGCAGAAACTCAACATTTTAACATTTGACGGGTTGAATAAGTTTTTCCTTGATGTGACATAAAACACAGCAGTGAATCAGCATCAGCTTCCTGCTTCTTACAATGCAATTCTTTGTTGTCGTTCAATGTGATGAAATACAAAAAGACACGATGAAATCAAGTGTGAAGTCTGTGGCTTCACAAACAAGAAGAGAAGCTGAGGAAGATGAAGATTTCAGCACGAATAACAACAAGCTGCATGTTTCCAGGAAGAAACTGACTCCAGTGTCGCAACATGTTGTCAGAATGTGACCTGACGACTGTCTCTGAATTCAAGGTTGAAGCCTTTAAACCTGTTTGATTGGCTGTGGATGGCAGCACACGCTGCTCCGGCCTACGTTTCTCTTTAAAGTCATTCCTGCTCTGGATCATAGAAACGGAAACCTGCACGCACCCTTTTCTTTCGTTCTTCTGTAAATTCTTGGATTCTGCGGTCAAGTGCGACAGGAGGCCGAGCATCTGCTGCTGCTGACCGCTCTGTTGGCTCCAGTGCTGGAGGAATTAAACATAACGACACAAAATGATTTTTCTCACTTACTGTACGTCTCACAACTAAAATATTCATATTCTCACTCAGGGATGCAGATGTGAAAGAATTAAAGTTGAAAAAGAAACAAAAACAGATGATAACAGCTGTTTCAGCTCAGCAGCAGTCAGACTGCTTCACTTCAACAGTACAGTTTTTAAAGTAGATAAAACATATCAAAACATATATATTCATATCTTTACGTAGCAGCTTGGCAGTGAATGACTCACCGGGTGGTGAATGGGCAGGCCCAGGAGGCTCGCTGGTCAGAGAGCCGGTGTCGATGGTGGAGTCCCGCTCTGGGACCTGATCGCTGATGACGGTCGGTGAACTGGCTGCAGGGACACGACTGCTGTGGTCAGTCCACTGGTTCCTCTGGCTCCTGATGCGATCCAGGAGCTTCTTCAACGCCCGTCTAGGAGCAGGTCTGGAGGGCTCCACTGCAGGGAAAGAACACCGCTGAATGCTGAATGAGTTTCAAGGAAATGACATCAAGACCTGGTATCTGCAACCAGGCGCTTCTCTTCACCTTGAACAGACGCGTCCTGCTCACTGCTTCCAGCTTCTTGCTCGGTGTCATGTTGTATGTTTTCTGTTCCCGGTGTGGCGCTTTCATCCACTGTGACATCCAGATCTTGGTCCCCACTGCCTGTGGACAGAGCTGGCAGAGGCTCAGGTACCAGCTGGACCACCAAGTCACCTTTGACCCCTGGGATCAGACACAGTCCTGGTTTAGAGGATCCTTATGGCTACACACACACACACGCACACGCCCGCGCGCACACACACACACACACACACACACACACACACACACACACACACACACACACACACACACACACACACTTGGTTGAATATTACACCACTGAACACGTCCTTACTCCTCTCTCCAGTATACATGTCCTCGAAGGCAAACTCCATCTCCCTCTGGAAGTCCTCCCTCGTCTCCTGTCTCTTACAGAGAGGCTGGAAGATCTGAGGAGGCATCTGCGACACCTGCTGCCGTCTCCTCTGCAGGTCTGTCTGCTGCATGTGCTCCAGTTCAACAAGCAAGCGCTCTCGATCCTGAAAGAGACCATCAGAGTACAAGAAGCACACGGATTCAAGATACAAGAGATGAAACGTATTTAAAGGAAATCTTTTATCCTAGTATTAACAATTTTTTCTATGAACAACTGCACTGGGATTTTGGATGACTGGGGTTGTGTTGCAATGCGACTAGTGTGTCAACGATAGGGACAAAACATCCACGTATCACAGTTACACAAAACACTACACTCTGTTTATTACATTAAAGTCAGTCTTCTTACTTTTGGTGGGGGCTGCTGTCCTGCTGTCAGTCAACAGTGATGGATAGTAACATCAGAGCAAATCATCTGTCAGATGTGCATGAACAGTTTTTATCTGCTCATCAAGTAACAGGTGAGTTGTACCTGTACTAGAAGTTCCCTCCGCAGAGCTTGCTTCCCTCTGAGACGAGCCTTCTCCAGCTGCTCCTCTCTCCTCCTCTTTTCCTCCTTCTGTAAGTCCTGCAGTCTCCTCACCTCCAGCTCTGCCCCCTCATGAGCATCAGGCTATAGACACATATCCAGATCAGACAACTCTAATAGGAGCAGGACTAACAGACTATGGGGTAAAGTATATACCTGGCTTACCTGCTCTGGGTCTACCTCTCTGTCCACTATGTTCTCAGGCATGTGGTAATGCGTTGCAGCAAAGGCACTCACGTCAGATTTCTTTACCACATGTGGCTTCCTGGAATCGATGTTCTGCTTGAACAAGGAAAGACGACGTTACCTTGACTTCAGCGTGAGTATAGAGGGGGTGTAAAGAGGGTAATTTCAGTTGCCACATGTGCAATAGTTTCCAACAAATCCTTGAATAACATATGATTGGCATTACTGAAACACTTAACCCAAAGTTTATTCTGTGACACTTCTGATTCTTACCATAAACTGACATTTGAGCTGACAAGTGCATGTGGTTTGACAGGCTGAGAACAATGAACACTGTAATTCATATACTGATCAAGCAAACCACCTGAATGGGGTTTGGAGGAGGTGGTGGGAGGCTGGCCACTTTTGCTGATCTTTCCTTTTCTGCCTGTAGCGCCTTCTTCCTGGCATTGATGGATCTACAGAAAAGCAAAGGAACAGTTTAATGATCAGTTAATTCTGATGGAAGCAAACATGAACATGTTGGTGATGCTGCTCACCGGCTCTGTCTCTCATGCTCTTTAAGCCTGTGTGATTTGAGCTCCTTCAAGGCTTCTCGGTAACGCTCCTTTGCTTTGGTTTGATTTTCCTCCTCCCTCTGAGCTATGGCTGCCAGGTCAGGCTCCTAGTGCAAATAAAACAACACATGAACTTGGACACTGTGATCATCTTTCAGTGAGAGTGTTATAAAGTGATCATTTTGTTCAGTTTGCTTTCAGACATTCTTCTTGGTTTGGCCTTTGATCATCTTCCATCTTTGCACTGAGCAACTGACTCAACAGTGACCAAAACGTCCCTGCGGGCTGTGACAGCTTCATTCACAGTTGTATTGTCTTCATTCTTTAAGACTAATGTTATCTTACGTTTTCTTTTGCACTCCTGTGTCCCTGGCCAAGAAGCTGGAGGCTCTCCTGGTATAATTGCTGCAGTGTGTTTATTTTCTCCCTCTGCTGTCGCTCCCAGTCCGCCCGGAGCTCCTCCCCGAGCTGTTCCAGCTCTCGCTGCCGTCTCTTCTGAACCTCTTGGCGGATCTGCTGTGCGATGCACCGCTGCTGCTCCCGCACCTGGGTGTCAAAGCAAAATACGCACGAGGGCATACTCAGTCTTTAAATACCAGCTGAGTTTGAAAACTATCCAGAAGGGTGCTTTTCATTAAGGTGGCTCAAAAAACACAAATGCTTGTCTTGAATAGGAACGGTTTGTTCATGACTTTGAAATAGAGAACCAAGACATCAATTAAGCACAAGTCCCTGAATTTCATAGTAAAGAAAACTGACATGTTAAGACAACTGTGATGTTCATGGCGATGACACGAAGGGTTAAATATTACAGCAAAAGTGAAGTAAATCAGACATGAATGCAAATGAGAACTTTTGGCTAACAAATCAAACCAGGCTTGATTAACTTAAAGTTAGTAGAAGTTAAAGAGACAACTGAGGCAACTTACTATGAGTCTATAGCTCTGGGTCAGCGTTGATTATTGTCTTTATTCTAATTGCAGTTCTTTCAAAAGCGCATGTGTTGACTTGAATGTTAGCGTTACCTGCTGTATTCGCAGTTTTCTCCTCCTTTCTAGTTCCTCTCGTATCACCCTCGCCTCTTCGTTGGGGCTCAGTCTTAATTGGCCCACTTTTCTCTTCATTTTCTACAAATATGCTGTCGGACATTTCCCAAAAGCACAAAGTAGGTTACGTTGGCCGTTAGCCGTGCTAGCTGACGTTAGCTAGCTTCATTGTGTTGCAAGTATTCTCCACCGCCACGACGAGGACAGACATTTTAAGAGACCTTTAAAACGTCAAACGAATACTAATCAATTATGGAAAGGCCACAAAGCTGCCCCAAGGAGATTAAATCAGCCCCAAATGTTTTGTTTATCATCCGAAAAGACCAAACGTGCAACCGTTTTGTCCCATACGTCATATCCGGTGGTTTAAACGGCCCGCCGTGCTCATGGAAAGTCTTCCTACCATGGTTCTCTTCTTGGCTCATCTTCTTGGTTCCTACCATAGACTAAACAGGTTCCTACTGACGTTATGTCCACCTAAATGTAAATCCACACCGGAATGACACCGATTTAAAAGAAAAAACGGTGACTTCATCTGCAAATTAAAGCGATATGGTAGAAAGTAATGCGGAGTTCCTTAAAATGCAATCAGCCTCCGAGTCTATGGGGGCAGTAGAGTGCTCTTGTTCCTGTGTAAAGAGCGAAGAATGAACCATCCACGGTGCTTTTAGAAAATAAGCTACAACTCCAGTGAATATCGTCGTATACTTGTGACTATTGAATACCAGAGGTAAGATTTGCGCGGAGTAAAGGTCGTGCCGTCATTTGGACATGTTTTTCAAGTTATAGGGTCTTCAGTTATCCTGTGAGGTTACCAATGGGCTAACGCTAGCTAGCCTTGCTAGCTATACGCACCAATACACAATGAAATGCAGCTCGTGCAGGCATTATTTTACGAAAATTATTAATCCAGGTGCATAGAAAAAAAACCCTTAAATGTTAAAGACACGCCACCTCACTTCAATGATAAACCAGCAGGTCCCAAAAGTCATAAATGCCATAAATTACCATTGTCTTGAAGTAGGTAGCAACATGACAGTTGACTTCTTGCTGTTAGATTTGGAGGTGTGAAATAACGTTACTGTGTTTTTCATATTGGTTACCCAGCACATTTATACACACATATGTTCTGGTTCGTGCTTTTCTTTTTCATTTTACACATTTTGAATTTGTGTTTTGTCTACTCTGGCTGCGGAGATCCACTTTTTGATGATGCAGTGTCTCTGTTTGCTTTCTTCAAATCAGCGTTGTCATCATGTCTGGTGGTCCAGCAGTGAGGGTCAGCATTGAGTCTTCCTGTGAGAAGCAGGTGCAGGAAGTGGCCCTGGATGGAACAGAGACGTATGTCCCCCCTCTGTCCATGTCCCAGAATTTGGCAAAGTTGGCACAGAGAATTGACTTCAGCCAGGGATCTGACTCAGAGGAGGATGGGGGTGAGGGCGAACCCAGGGACCGGGAGTGGGGGAAGCAGGAGCCAGAGGAAGAGGAAGGTAATGTATGCTGAAGAGAAAGCAGGGAGACGTCAGAGCTAGATTCTGTCGACCTGACTGGTCCCAGCTGTGATTGATCCATAATTCAGTCTCTAGAGCTCTCGGGTTGCTGCACAGCTAAACTCAACCTTAAACTGTTATTATAGAGCTGAGTTATTATAGAATCCAGTCCCATGACCCTGCACAGGATACGCGGGTATAGAATAAAATCTGATCAGAGGTTTGTTTACAGGCACGGTGAAGTTTCAGCCGTCGCTTTGGCCCTGGGACTCCGTGCGTAACAACCTGCGCAGCGCCCTCACAGAGATGTGTGTACTCTATGATGTGCTCAGTGTGGTGAAGGAGAAGAAGTACATGGCCTTAGACCCAGTGTCTCAGGATCCAACAGCTGGCAAGGTAAACTGCTAAAGAGTGTTACGATCAATCAGCATCTGCAGGAGAGGCACTGCTGACCAGAAGTTCAAATATGACCACCTGTCAACTTTCTCAGTGTTTTACACACTTTTATCCACATTTCTTGCCCTTGTGCAGACCCCCCAGGTGTTCCAGCTGATCAGTAAAAAGAAATCGTTGGCCACAGCAGCGCAGCTCCTCCTGAAGGGAGCAGAGAAGCTCAGTAAGTCAGTGGCAGAGAACCAGGAGAACAGGAGGCAGAGAGACTTCAACTCTGAGTTGCTGCGACTGCGCTCACAGTGGAAACTACGCAAAGTGGGAGACAAGATCCTGGGAGACCTCAGCTACCGCAGTGCAGGTGATAAGACCTCTGATATATCCTTACTTTCTAGATTTTGCTTTCTACTAAGTAATGTGAGGGCAGTTTTTACTTGTAGTTTAGCCCCAAACTAACATGTTTTGTCTGTTTACCCACGCAGGTTCCCTTTTCCCTCACCACGGCACGTTTGAGGTGATCAAGAACACCGATATTGATCTGGACAAAAAGATCCCAGAGGATTACTGCCCCCTTAATGTCCAGATCCCCAGTGATTTGGAGGGATCTGCTTACATCAAGGTGAGAGGGAAACACAACACAGATCAATATGACTCTCCACAGTGGCCACAGTCTTGTCTGTGAGCGGTAGTAAAAAATGTACCTATGACAATTTTATACAGGTGACATGTCCACGACATGGTGGTCAGCAGAGTTCATTGATTATTCACATTTTTCACTCGCCGCTGCATTTTTGTTTCAATTTATTTCATTTAGTTTGTTTTATAATTTCCATACTGCTGTCATCTGCGGCCACTGGCTCAGCTTTGAAGATTTCAGAGACGTCGTTGTAATAATGACATACTGTTCATGTCTTCAGGTGTCCATCCAGAAACAAGCTCCAGACATCGGTGATCTGGGAACCGTCAATCTGTTCCGAAGACCACCGAAAAGCAAAGTCGGTATGGCTCAACACACAAAGATTTCATGTCTCCTGACAGGCGTTGAACTTTTGAAACTGGTTCAGTAACTGTCTGAATCTCTGCCTGCAGATTTAGTAAAATGTATGTAATTTCCTCCACATCCCAGATTTCCACCGCCATTCAGCTCTCATTCTCCTCACATGATCTCTCTTCATCCTGCCACCCTCTCGTCCTCATGTTCCAGGTACCCAGGCGTGGCACGTGAAGCTGGAGGCAGCTCAGAACGTCTTGCTCTGTAAGGAGATCTTCGCCCAGCTGTCCAGGGAAGCTGTCCAGATTAAATCCCAGATCCCTCACATTGTTGTGAAGAATCAGATCATCTCGCAGCCCTTCCCAGGTCAGACTGCTCATGACAACATCCAAGTTGGATTCTTTGTGCTTCTGCATGAGAAGATCTGTGTTTGTTTCATATTTAACATTGAAGTACATGTCAGTGTTTTGCTCTTTATACTCCTACACAGTCGGTTAAGGATGTTCAGTTGTTCCCCTGGTGCAGATATTATTCACCGTATTTGTATCTGAATTACTCTAAAAAATGTCTTCTTCTTGCTTCTGTGGTCCACCTCTCCAGGTCTGCAGCTCTCCATCTCACTGTGCCACTCTACAGGAGAGAAGAAGAACCACCGGGCGTCTCCAGAGAAGCCCAAACCAGACGACCACCTTTACGTACTCGAACACAATCTGCATCAGATGATGAGAGAGGTGAAGCCCTGTGCGAAGTCAGTCTGCATCTCGCCTGTAGATACTGGCTATGTCTATATCATATATGTGTGTGCGTGCATGCGTGGGTGTGTATTAAGTGAACTGTCAAACATATTTGTTCATGTTACGGGTTTATTCATGTTATAAACATCGGCCGATACATCATCATAATTGTTTTTTTTAAACAAATATTGACATTTGGCTCAACTTTTTCACAACATTTGACTTTGACTGGATTACAATCACAGTGATAAGAAAGCAAAAATTGATCACTTTTCATTGTTTCTGTTGCAGTTCCACAAGCAGCAGCTGAGCTCTGTGGTGATGCCGCATCCCGCTAGCGCCCCCTTTGGCCACAAACGGCTGCGCCTCGCAGGGCCGATGGCCTACGACAAAGCTGAAATCTCCAGCTTGCAGCAGAGTGAGGGGCTGCTGGAGAAGATCATCAAACAGGCCAAACACATCTTCCTACGCAGCAGGTAACTTCTGTAGCGCCATCTATGATGTCATCTTTCAGTTTGCCAGTGGTGGTCATGGCAGGTCATTTTAAGCTACGGGGATGTTAGCAGTCAATCAACACTGAGCTGTGCCGCTGGGTCTTATCAGTGGGAATACTGTGTAAATGTGCTTTCAGGCAGAAACGCCGGCTTCATGATGTCATTGTTTGCAGTAGAAATAGTTGGAGGTCTTGCAAATGAGTAATATTTGCAGTAAGTAAACATTGCTCAGTCTGCACGCTGCGACACTCCCAAAACACGCTCCTGACTGTTTACTCAGCCACACAGAGCGAGGAGGTGGCTTACTTCGTCTTTGTTCTCTTTATAAACATAAAAAATCATTATTAAGTGTTTTGTCAATGCAGTATCAACAGTAAATATGCTGACATGCTTCTTGATTGAGCTGTTTGCTCTTGACCAGGACGGCGCGGACCATCGACAGCCTGGCCAGTCGCATAGAAGACCCTCAGATTCAGGCTCACTGGTCCAACATCAACGATGTGTACGAGTCCAGCGTCAAGGTGCTCATCACCTCTCAGGGCTACGAGCAGATCTGCAAGTAAGTGGAGGAGAGGACGAGGGTGGAGGAGAGGACGGAGGGTGGAGGAGAGGGAAGAACCAGAGCAGAAAGGGAGGAGGAATATGGGGATACAGGAGAGCAGCTGTGGGCGTCTGCCGGCCTTGAATATAACTTTGGAAATGATGTAAACCGAAAGCTGTGAATGTAATCAGAGATCTGTTTTTTCAAGGTGTTACTTTAGTTTTGCTTTCAGTTTTGCTTTAATCCCATTATGGAACCAGAAATGCCACTGACAGTCTTACATGGCTGCAGCACAGGGAACAAAACACCACCAGTTTCCTGCTTTTATGAGATGCATGACAGTGAGAGTCAGTGTTTTCCCTCCACTCGTGTGACCCCTCTCAGACAGGGCGTACTGTGTTTTGTGCTTTTAGGTCCATTCAGCTGCAGCTGAACATCGGAGTCGAGCAGATCAGGGTGGTGCACCGAGATGGACGCGTCATCACACTGTCACACCAGGAGCAGGAGCTGCAGGACTTCCTCCTCTCACAGGTATCGCACTTCCTTTTCCTCACTGATAACTTCCCACACAGGTGGAGGAGGAGGAGGCCTTTGCTTACTGAGCTTAAAACAGTGTGGTGCAAACTGTCTGCTTCATTGTCTCCAGGCTCTAGTTGCAGCCATGCATGTGTCTCTTTTTAAAGTCCTGTGTGTCTCTGCGTCCTTCTGTCCGTCCTGTTGTCACAGATGTCGCAGCATCAGGTGCATGCAGTTCAGCAGCTGGCCAAAGTGATGGGCTGGCATGTCCTGAGCTTCAGTAACCACGTAGGCCTCGGCCCAGTGGAGAGCATCGGAAACGCCTCCGCTGTCACTGTCGCCTCTCCCAACGGAGAGTACGCCATCTCAGGTGAGATGAGTGGAATGGTCAGTCAGCCATTCTCTGTTTTTTTTCATACTGCAGTGCCAACGTAAACTGATGAAGAAAGCATGATTACACATATTGTGACAGGACAGGACAGGAAGTCTCCTCTTAGAAAAACCACACAGAAAATCAACTGTGAAACTTTAAAAATCAGCCACTTGTGAAGCTTTATTGTTGCTGTTATGTGTATTTTTCCATGAAATAAATTGCCAGGTTTCCAGTGCGACTTCCAGGCTCAACAGCTCAATAGCTTTAGTTTTCTGTGTCAGTATCTCAGAATCAAACAACTAACTTTGCCAGCGTGCACTGATTCAGCAGTCGCAGAGGGAGAAACACATGAGAAGTGGAAGTGATACCGTCATTAGGCCTAACTGACCAGAACGCAGCAGAGACGAGCTAACGTGTTTTGAGTCAATGAGCTCAGTGTCCTTTTCCTGAATCGCTCTGCGTTGCTCTCACTGTGGCTGTCAGTCTCTGTGGTAACACGTAGAGCTGGACGTAAGCCCGCCTCTGGTGGAAGTCATTCAGGATTAAAGAGACATGTTAATGCAGGCTGGAGGATGATTAACAAAGCACGCTTCACCACAAAATGACTGCTGGAACGCATCATACCAACATCTGTTACGGTTTAGCACCATGGGAGTATCCTAAGGCAGTGAATGATGGAGTAATACTGAATATCCTCATCACCTGCAGATAAGAGTGTTCACAGATTTTAACGAGCGTCTCTTTGTCTGCTCAGTGCGTAACGGTCCAGAGAGCGGCTGCAAAGTTTTGGTCCAGTTCCCCCGCAGCCAGACCAAAGAGCTGCCGAAGAGCGACGTCATCCAGGAGGCCAAGTGGAGTCACCTCAGAGGGCCCAGCAAAGAGGTCCACTGGAGCAAGATGGAGGGACGCAACTTTGTGTACAAGATGGAGCTCCTGATGGCCGCGCTGACTCCCTGCCCGTAGATCCACGGCCAAACAACAACTCCCACAAAGAACCCACGCGTGGAGCTACAACATGCAGGTCCCAGACACAGTCCAAACACAGCAGCAGATATGACGCAAGCCTGTTCATCAAAATGTGACTTTTCCTTCCTAAACCCTTTTTTAACTCAGCTCATGGACTTTTTGAACACTGCCATAAACTCCTCTCCACGCAGCAGCGTCTGCTGCCTGCTCTGTTCGATCATGTTAGGTGTAAGTGGAGTGTATGCATACCTCAGTGATTTGATCCCAATAAAGAGCAGAGTCTTTGTGATAAAGATTGAAGCTATGAGTTTGATGTTTTCTAAGGACTTCTGGTTAACACTTCAAAACATTTTTTATTCCTGCAGGCTTATTTTTCCTCATCACTTCTCTGATTTGAACATGATTTCTTCATCTGATTCATCAGTTTTTTTTCCAGGTTTTTCAAAGTTTAAAGGGTGTTGAGCCAAGCAGAAGAAAATCACAGTTTATGTGTTAACACAATAAATACAGTATGTGTTGGAGTGATATATTTACATCCAGTGTCATCAGCAGTGAGGTGTAGTGAGTGTGAATTCAAAGCAAAATGTAAACATAGGACAGGTTTTCAGAGCTGACGCGCCGTCGTCGTGGATGTTGAGCTGCTGGAGCTTTATGTTGTTTAACACAACACCTGAATGTCCAAAGGCAGTCTGTAGCAGCTCTGACAGGTGTGACCAGCAGTCTGTGGTGTGTTCTCACGTTCAGATCACAGCTAGACGTCCATCAGAGGGGCTGCAGCTCTGTAGCATCATTTTCTGCATAAAGGGGGAATTAAACTCGGTCAATGCAGAGACACCACACAGCACAGTGATATGAAAGAGCTTCAGAGGCCTTTGTCCTCAGACACAATGGATGACTTCAACCAATCAAGCCACATTTATACACTCCACACAATGATGCAGAAAAGCAACTGAGTAAACTACAGAGGACAAACAAACCTCTCGTGTATTATGCTGCTTTACCTGGCATCTGTCTCCTGCGTCTCCATGCCACTATCTTCCTGTAGGCCTTGTCTAGTAGCCACACGGCCAGCATGAGAAGGCCGGCCAAGCAGGCCAGTGCTAAGGCAGAGACCGACAAGTACTGGAGATCCTCATACAGCACCTCTGGAGGACAGGAGCCAAATCACATTTCAGTGAAAAACCACGGGAAAAAACGACTTTCCAGAGATGCAAACACAAAACAGACCTGCAGAGATGAGGTGACACTTCAGCAGGAAGACACCTGCTGAGATTCACTGACATATAAAAACACTGAAAAATACACTAACAAAATCTCACGTTTATCAAAGAGGAAGATCAATGTTTGTGTTGTTTACTGATGAATAATTATGATAAAGTGTCTGTTTTAGGATCTGAAGATACTGACGCGCCAGAAATGTGGACGGTTTGTTTTGTTCTCTGTTTTTTGCCTTGTTTGGTAGATTTGATTGTGGTTAACTGTGTACTTTCATGCATTTATCATTCATTTCACTGAAGCTTTCTTTTGCAGAACGCGCTCACGCAGTTACACACATTCACAGATGGAAGCAGGAATCAAACTGGCAGCTTTCCATCCACAGACAGGCTGTCACTCTGCTACCACAGTGCTGATGAGCAGGGCACAGTTGTGGTCAGGCTCCTCGGAGGAGACCGAGACCAAGGCTCTTGTTTCATGCTTGAATCAGGAATGAGGCCACCGGCTGTGTTTTGTCGCCCATCCCGCTGAAGAATTGTCTGGCAGGTTCTTGCTCTCGTCTGATTTGCTGTTGCTTGTGTCGAGCAGCAGGTATCAGCGTGTGAAAGCAAGCTGTGCGAGCTCATTAAACCCATGACTGCAGGCCGTGCTGTGCCAAAGACAATGGGACAATGCAGAGATCTTAGCTATTTGCTTCAGGAAGGAGCCACTCACCGTTCACTTTCAAGGCAAAGCCGGCGTCCTTGCTGCTTCCTGTCGTTTCTGTGACAGTCACCACGTAGAATCCAGCATCCTGCAGCCGCAGGTCTGACAGGCCCATCGAGCCATTGGCGAAGACCTGCACTCTGCTGCTGTAGTCCACCGTTATGTTGGTGAACACCCCCTGCTGCCAAGTCCCGATGGTGCGGCTCACCGCTCCTGACATAAAGTTCCATTGAATGGTGGGGATCCCAACGCAGGTAACATCCACAGAGAAAAACACGTCCTCCTGCACCGACCTGGTGAGGCTCCTCTGAGGAGAGTGGATGGAGATGGCCCCAGCTTCCAAAGTGAGGAGGATGAAGAAAGTGGAGATTCAGATTAGAGATTCAACAGATAGATAGCACACTGTGTGATAAACACAGGTCGGTGTGTGACAGCGCAGCTCCATAAATAACAAACGTGTCACCTCGCAGGTTTTGCATCTCAGGGCAGTTAGTGTCAGCCGCTGATGAGCTCTGTGAATCATTTACATTAAACTCCATGTAGAGGCAGAGAAGAGCCGAAACTCGCCAAACGAGCTGAGAGGAACCAATTTGAATGTTGTGTTGTGTCGTGAGTTTCTGGCCTTGTGTCTGTTTCGGCCGCCCCTCATCAAATATTTTCACAGCAGTTTCAGTGTGGATCTGGTTCTGCTGGTGGTGTGTTTGCTTAATGAGGCACAGGTAAAGAATTCCACCTGAGAATGCTGACGAAGAAACAAGGCGGCGTTTCTGCCCTTATACTCAGATCTATTCAAGATTCATGTACTCATATATACATGGCTCTGCGTGGAATAATCTATGAGGCTATACAGCTCTGACGTTTCTGTTCCTCGTTCATTTTAGCAAAGAAGCTGAACACAGTGTTGTTGTTCTGTGCAGCAGACCTCCATTTCTCTCTTTCCCAGTCCCTCTTTGTGTTCTGTAGGATTCAGCTGTTCTCTGGGACCTTTGATCCAGACCAGGAGAGTCTGATGTTTACATGTACAGGAGCCATGTGTGCACGACTGATGTACTGACCTACTTGGCTCTACCATGCAGGAGACCTGAGACAATGCTGTGAGTCTCCAGCTTTCACTCCTGCCTGGTTGGACCCTCATCCTACAGTCTGAATTCAGTCCTCAACAAACAGGGTTGCCCTGTAGCCATGCTATCAAACACAGCTGTCAAAAGCGTGAGCTCTGGAGAAGAATTAGAAACGTGTTGGAGGGCTTACCTAAGTGACACATATATAAAGTGATGCTGAGAAACACAGCAACATCTTGAATATCCCAGAGCTTCAAAGGCCACATTAGAATCTCAAACCCATTGGTCGAACCGCAGTAGAAGAATCTCCTCCGGCTTCTTTCACATTCTGATGTACTGTCCTCTCCGTCTGTCCGCTGTCCTTTTGCCTGTCCTCGTCCCCAGGGCGTCCTGTTCGTGTGTGGGAGAGTTGTCCTCTGTATATTTGTGAGAAATCAGAGTCTGTGGGAGAAGTGCTGGAGTTTCCCTCCTCGCTCAGGACTGTGCTGGATTTGTCTTCATACCTGTGCAAGTCACTGCCAGCCAGCACACACCTATCAGACAGGTTGAGCCAGAGATTATTGAGCAAACATGTATTCAGAGTTCTGTGATCTCACACCTACCACACACACACACACACACCCACACACACACACACATACCCACACACACCCACCCACCCACACACACACAAATGAAGAAAGCTGCAGAACACACACATATACCATTCTCAATTTACCTACCTACGCCCAACAAACACATTCGCAAAGTGACACCACGATAGGCTGAATCACCTGGTATTCATGGCGACACACCTGGTAAAACATGTCAAACAGGAAGTGTACGTTCACACATACTGTGTGTACAAAGAAACGCGCACGCACAGTGAACACAATGACAGTGATATTTCAGTGTATGAAACCACTAGCAGGCCTCACAACATAATATTTTTTATATTTATTTATTTATTTATTTGGAGTCATTTTCATCTTTATAGACTTCTTTGATACATCTGTTTTGTTCGGGATCAGAGAGATTAATTTCTCAGGCTTATCTCAGTAAGTAACTTTTTATTTTCCCATCAGTATTTTTTATATGATATGTAGTCTTTTAACTACATTTATGAGGAACCAAACTAGGACCTGTTAAAATAAATAAAATAATGAATAAAATAAATCCTCCATCCTTTCAGCTTCACTACAAAATCATTGTACCTGAAACTTGATGTTTTTTTATTCACAATAGTAGTTCCAGACAACATATGACAGAGGTAGTTTTTCTCATAAGAATAGTGCCTTATTAAGCGCTTGTCAATTAATTAATTTAGATGATTAATTTTGGAGATACGTTGGGCGGGTTTTTCATGACTTTGGGCGGGGTTTGAGCAGAGCTCGTCAAGCGAACGCCGCCTGTCGCCAGCGGAGGTCTCCGCGCTAAGGTCCGTTAGCCGAGGCGAAGAAAACGGTCTGTAAGTTAATTTTTACGAAGTAACTTAACATATCTGTAAGACAGGATATCGCGTTAATTATTCACTTAACGATTATGGAGAAGCCAAATTGCTGTCGTCTTATTTTTGCGTGTGTTTTGATTAGCCAAGTTAGCGCAAACTGCTAGCTAACATGCGAACATGAATGTTTATGCTGCTATGCTAATTTTCCGCTTGTTGCGCAGTAAAAACTGGCTCGTGTCAGCCTTTGACATTTTCAGTGGAAAGTGAAATGTTAGCTTTAGGCTAAAAGTAACGTTAGCTTAGTCCAGACTAGCTTGCTTAGCTTACTTTGGTCACCTCCGTGTTCACATGAAAAATCATCAGGGTGGTGTTTCATGTAAACTGATACCACATTTAAAGAAGGTTCATGTACTTCAGAGATTGTCACTTTGCTTCATGCAGTAATATCACGCAGTTGCGCACATTCTTAAATCACTGTGAGGTTTATTTACAGTTTGGTAGTTGTTCTCTGGCTTTAAATTAGTAATTAACTATTAAGTACGAAGATATGAAATCGTGGTATACGCAGAAAGTTAGCGTCAAGTCAACAGTAAATCGGCATGATAAACATGTAGCGTGCGAGTGCAACTTGCGCTGTTCTCCACTAGAGGGCGCAGGAGCTCCGTTTGTTGTCGGTCAGGCTGTTATTGGATCAAACATTATTTTCTCCCCTCAGGGACTGTTTGTGTGCTTTAAATGTTCGTTTTTCATCAAAAGTAAGGTGCTATTACTTCTGTTCGTAATTTGATATCCAGCTCTCTTTCTGACGGTAAACAGTATGGCCTTCACGTTTTAAATTTCACTGGACAAAATTATGTCACGTGACCAGGAAGTGCTCTTTAGCTATAGATGCGACATTCTCACTTTGTTAAAATGACACATTTTTTCGTCACTTTTCTGTCATTTCCTGTAATATTTCTGCCATTTTTCTTGTTCGTTGTGTGTAGAGTGCTGTGTTTTCTGTCTCATCGAGTGAGATTGTTATTGAGACTGAAACTCACACCGTCAGTCAGAGTTCCGCTGCCGAAAAAGGGTCTCTTGTGTTGGAAAAATAAATGGTATAGCTTCTCGGCCTTTTGACTAAGATTAAGAATAGTATCTGTTCTTATCAGTTAAATATCTGTTACGATCTTTACTCGGGGACCATATATTAAATTGATTTATGGAATAGGGAGGTGGAATAGAGACTTGCTTCACCCAGTCCACACATCGATTTGGTATTGCAGCACTTCCAGGAATGGTGCACTCCTGCTTAACTGTGAATGTGAAGAAGTTAGTCATATTAAATGGGATTGCGTCAGTAATTGAACGTGGTACTTGCCCATGGATTGAAAGTAATTTATGTGAACTAGTATCTGGTGCTTCAATTTTCACTATGGATTTTTTGCTCTGCACCTTTATGGAAACAGCAGAAATTTAAACAGAAGTTAAAAAGCTAATATTATGAAGCGTTCATTCATGTAAGAACTCTTGAATAGGTGGAGTCTATGTGATAAAATATTTGTTAGGCAAGTCCTCACACTGATCCCCATGTTTACAATGTTTTAGTAGAAATACATGTAAATGAATATAATAGGTGGTGTTTTTCCAGACGAACCATTGTTGTTCACACTCCGGGTCGGCAGGTGGCAGTAGCATGAAAGTCAGTTGCCCATTAACAGTAAACAAAGAAACAGGAAGTAGTTGTAATATGAGAGAAAAAGTGTCGTTTATGTGTTTATATTCTTCCCTCTGAGCTGTCAGATGACCTCTGATCACTGGGATTTAGCTTTGGTTCAGAAGAACTTACTGCTGGGCTGTTTGTCTTCTGTTGGATGTAAAAAAGATCCTAGAACTGGTGATTTCATGTTAGATTTAGATTACAGCAGTGCATGATGGGAAATGTAACTATAGCGTGCACGTCACCTGAATTTGAGCAATGGCTCCCCCAAGTGGTCACACGGTGCAGTGAGCACCACAGAATGTGGTTGATAGAATAATCAGTATATATTTTAATATTTCTGAGGCTGATTATTTCAATGTTTTATTATTTAAAAACATTCCTTAATTATTCTGTTGTTTCCATCATCTGACATAGTTTTGTTCTTACATTGCAATCGCTAAATGAATGTCTCAATTTTTTGATAAACATATCCTCATTGTTGCATTGATCAACTGATATTCCACAACTTACTGCAGCACAGAGCACAGTATCACTGAACACGACAAAGGATGAAATGTAGTAAAAATAAAGACTGTTTACAACATGGAAGATGCTTGTGGTTGTGTAGTCGTAGTCTTTAACCCTTGATTGAGTCTGAAGCAAATGCTGCCCAGTAAAGCCACACCTTTACCTGTGTGTACAGTAAACACCTGTCCACAGATCTCATCAGTAACATTAACACAACAAACCCTTTTCTCTGTCTGTTTAACTGCACTCAGATCAGCTTTAAACCCGTAGATCTCCTGCTCATCTGATACAGCAACATGAGTGAAAAGCACAACAATGAACGCACTCTCAACCCTAAAATAATAAAATAATAATGATCCACAATGGAATTGTAATGACAAAGAAAACACAAAGACACAGTGAAATAAAATACTCCCCCCCATTAAAAAATGCATTACTTTGAATGAAAGTGTCCATTAAGTGTTGTCTAACGTCAGCAGGACCGACACTCTGCTCATACTCTTGTTTCCTATAAGTGCAAACGGCAGGTTTGGCCTCTGGGGAGAGGGAGGGGCGTGACCACGGCAACAAACGCCATTCACACCTCGCTGCTGCGCCTCACCTTTGCAATTCTACACCTGTGCAGCTGGAGCTCTTCATATCTGATGAGCTGTTTGTGGAAGCAAACACACGGTCAAGACTTGATTATTAACAACAAAAAAAGATGGACGATGGACAGCCAGGGGACAGACAAACAAAGGAAAGGAAAGCACAAGAAGAGGACGGGAACAGTCTGGATTGGCTCCTTAGAAAAGACAAGCCGGAGGATATTTCAGCACCCATGGACACCAATGTCTCAATATCAAGGTAACTGGCCCTGCTGGGGAAGTGGTGTTTACTTTCCATCTCACTGGTTTTGAATGTGGGCTTTAATTATGAAACAAAGCAGACTGACTGCTGGAGAAATCAGTGTGGTCTTAAAGCAGCTCAGAAAAGAGTTCACCCCTCAGGGTCTGATGGGCGTCAGGTGACATGGTCACACATTCCAGGTGATCCAGCTTCAGCCTGTTGGAAGTGTCTGTTTGTTCACCAGCAGGGTCCTTTTCCCAGCACGCTCGTAAACAAATACTGTGTTAACAAGGTGTCCTCCACAGTGCACTGAAAGGTTACCGCTCATGTGATGCCGTGGTGACATGCTGTGTGCATTTCAGACAAACTCATGTCAGTGTGGAGATCTGCAGTAAAGCCTTCAGCAGGGAGCGAGTGTTTGAAGCAGCGTCCCAGGGAGACGCCGCTCAGCTCCAAGGTCTGCTGCACTACCTGCGAGTCAACGATACGACACTCACCAGCCCAGAATTCACAGGCAAGTAGGAACAAGACCCACCCTCACCGAGAAAAGTGCACTAAAACATACTACATCCTAGTAAAGTGAGCATATTAGTGTACTTGCATTCAAACGATTAGAATTTTTCTCTTATTGAAATGAAGGAAAGCATTGATAAAGTTTGGAGGAATAATTAAAAAATCTTTATACAATGATGTGAATAATGTAATGAGGAGCAAAGCTCATTTGTGCACACCTTTCAGATGAAACAAACGGGAAAACTGCACTCCTGAAAGCTTTGCTGAACCTCAAAGATGGAAAGAACGACACTGTCGACGTCTTCCTCGACATCGCTGAAAAGACTGGAGATCTGGACAATTTGATCAACGCGTCTTACAAAGATCCTTTCTACAAAGGTGAGTGATAATGACTCGTTCGGGATGGAGGATGTCACAGGAAGTTGCTAAGAGTGTGACGGAAATGTGAACAGCCTGCTTGACGCACGCCGCAGGTCAGACCGCCCTGCACATCGCCATTGAGAGACGGAGCTTTGACCACGTGACGCTGCTGGTCCAGAAGGGAGCGGATGTGCAGGCCAAAGCCAACGGGAAGTTCTTCCAGCGCAATGCAGGCCTGGGCTTTTATTTTGGTAGGTAACTGCCTCCTAAAACCACCCAGGAGCTCCATTTTCTCTCCCAGTTTGTAATCTTGTCTCTAAACTCACCTTTGTGTAGGAGAGCTTCCTTTATCGCTGGCTGCCTGCACCAACCAGCCGAACATCGTGTCCTTCCTCATGGAAAACCCGTACAGGAGAGCTGACCTGACTGACCGAGACTCGCAAGGAAACACCGTCTTGCACACTTTGGTGGTCCTAGCAGACAATACGACAGAAAACACAGATATGATTGAAAGGATGTACGACGAGATCCTGATTCAGCACAACAAACTGGAGGAGAGAGGAGTCCAGCTGGAGGCCATTGAGAACAATCAGGGGTTGACTCCTCTGAAGTTAGCGGCCAAGCTGGGAAAGATTGGGGTACGTCTGTGCTGAAGGTGTTATTCATCATGGGATGGAGCGTGACACCGCGTCACACACCAGCCTTATCTCTGCTCTGATCTCTCATTGGCCAGCTGTTCAGGCACATGCTGCAGCGGGAGTTTGTGGACGAGGAGATGAGGCCGCTGTCCAGGAAGTTCACAGAATGGGTCTACGGACCCGTTCGCTCCTCGCTGTATGACTTGAGCTCCATCGACACCAACGAAGACGACTCCGTGCTGGAGATCATCGTCTGTGGCAGTGAGATCCCGGTCAGAAATGTCTAATTTAACTTCTGGTAATGAGTTTGTAAACGTGTACATAATTAGTTTTCAACAGTGGTTTTTAATCAGTGACAGGGATAGTGGCTGTGGTCACGTGTTTGTCCAAGAGCAGCATATTTAGACTACAATCAACAAAATAAAGAGCACAGTAAAGTGGAATTATGCACAATATGTGCTGACGGCATTAGAGACAAATATCATGTACACAGTATGATCGTCCCGAGATGCTGCAGATCGAGCCTCTGCGCAGTCTCCTCCAGGACAAGTGGGACAGATTCGCCTCCAAGTTATTCCTGATGAATTTCTTGGCTTACCTGATCTACCTCATCATCTTCACCACCGTGGCCTCCTACAGAAAGGAAGGACAGGTAAGAGGAAACCCGTCCTCTGACCTAAAACAGGACAGTGTGTGGTTACAGGGCTTCATCAGTTTAAGCTGGGACTCAACCTTCTGACCTGCAGCCGCCGTTTCCCGTTGAGGACGTGCCGCTGGACTACCTGCGGTGCTTTGGGGAGCTCGTCAGTGTCTTCGGAGCTGTGTGGTTTTTCTACAAAGCGGTGAGAAAGTGGAATCTGGTGCAGTGATTCACACAAAAAGAACATTATTTTAAGATTAAATGCACGTGTGACTCCTAATTCCTCAGATAACCATCTTCAAGAGGAACTAAACAAACTTCAAGTCTCTGTACACCGACGGCTTCAGCGACATCCTGTTGTAAGTCCGCCACGAAGCCGCTTGTTGCGTGTTAGCGTCACGGCGTTCTCACCAGCCTTCGCTGTCGGTGTTTGCAGCTTCCTGCAGGCGGCGCTCCTCCTGATCGGCACGGTTCTGTACGGCTGTGGACGGCGAGAATACGTCGGCCTCCTCGTGCTCTCGCTGGCCCTCGCCTGGATCAATGTGCTTCACTACTCCAGAGGCTCTAAACAGATGGGCATGTACAGCGTCATGATGCAGAGAGTAAGAGTGAAGCTCAGCTAAGCAGAAGTCTGAGGAGGCGCTTCCCTGGTTTAACGTCTCTTTCTCTTTTCAGATGATCCTGGGTGACCTCTTAAACTTTCTGTGCGTCTATGGTGTTTTGCTTTTTGGGTTTTCTGCTGGTAAGACTGAGGCTCACGCAGAACAAAGGCTTCAGATGCTTAAGATCAAGGCTCCTGACTTCAGTTTTCTCCTCATCCTCAGCTATCGTTGCTCTCATAGACGACTCCCCTGCAGCTCATAAAAAGCTGGCCAATGACACGCTGGCACGAGGAAGGAGCTTCGGCCTCGAGCCGTTTAAGTGCGAGAAGCCAAGTTACAACGACATGAAATTTACTACGCTGGAGCTGTTCAAGTTCACAATCGGGATGGGAGATCTGGAGTTCACCGACCACGTCCAGTACAAGGAGGTTTTCTACGTCCTGCTCATCCTGTACATCGTCCTCACGTACATCCTGCTGCTCAACATGCTCATCGCTCTGATGGGCAACACGGTCGAGAGGATCTCAGAAGAAAGTGAAAACATCTGGAACCTGCAGGTGGGACGTTAACAATGTCAGGATATAAATAGAGCTGAGACGGGAAATGTAGTTTAATGAAATGTGATTCATTCCCGTTCAGTGTTTCTGTATTGTGTGCACACCGCTGACGTTTAGTCGCTCATCCTCAGAGGGCTTTTACAATCGTGGACATGGAGAGGACTCTGCCGAGGTGCCTGAGCAGCAAGCTTTACTCTGGGGTGTCGAAGATGGTGTGTCTCAGAAATGAGCAGGATGAAGGACGCAGGTTTTTGAGGTAAACCATCACAGGGTGATGACTGCTGGGAGACCTCTTTAGAGGGTCAGTGCATCCTTAAACCTCTGAAAAGCCTTTAAACAGTTTGTGATGATGTGGAGCATTTCTAGCCTTCCTCGTGATGCAGGATGTTCTTGACTTCAGGGTGGAGGAAATGAACTGGAGACAGTGGAGGTCCGATCTTGGCTTTATCCAGGAGGAAGACCCCGGGGGCCACATGATGAAGGCCCAGCCCAACAACCCCCAGACTCTCGGTAGAGTAACAAACCTCTTCATCTTAAACAAAATACGTCTGTCCCAGTCTTGAATGGGAGCTGTGAAGCGTTCAGTCTGTCTCTGAACGAGTCGCCGTTTAATCTTTCAGGGAAGCTGTGGAACCTGAATCCGCTGCTGCAGAGGATTCGTGCCAGACGTCGCCAGCCACAGCAAGCCCCCCCAGGTCATCCCAGCATAAAATCTAAAATTTAGCTTTTGAGTTTTCATTTTAAAATCTGATGATTGAGGTTTGAGCGGTGGATTTTCATCGATATGACGACAAACGTTTATATTCTATCATTTCTTAAAAAACATCTTCATTACACCTTTAATGTACACCAACTTTGAGTCTGTTTGCAAACATCTAATCCAGTGTTTCCCAACCTTTTTGAGCCACGGCACAAATTTTACACTAGAAAAATCACAAGGCACGCCACCAAAGTATTTATTTATTGAAATATAATGAAAACTAGTCTGTGAAACCTGGGCCTGTTCAGTTGAACACAAAGCTGATGTTCTTGCAGGAATTGAAGAAAGATTCACCTGATTGGTGCTCTAAGCCAGCGGTCCACAACCGTTTTTGCACCACAGACCGTTTTCACGTAAAGCAATAATTTGCCGAACCGGCACAGAAACGAATAAAAACAAATGATCAGAAATACACCTCGATATTACCCTGAATGTAGTTGTAGTTGGTGGGAGCCCTGCGCCTGTTTCTCTTCGAGAAGGCTCGGTGTGTGAGGATCACCTGAAGCAATAAACCTGTGTTTTCAGCAGAACTGCTGATGCTGTCTCTTAAATGCAGCTTTCTTTTTCTCGGCAGTTGTAGGCTCTTCTTCTTCTGTCTCATCCTTTGGCCTTTTCTCCTTCTGAAGAAGCTCTCCAAAGACGTCTGTTTTTTATTCATTTTGCTTGTGGGTTTACTTTTTTCTTACCGTATCATGTGACTGAGACGAGCGGTTTGACAGTGCACAGAGGCACAGGTGGATGAACCTGGTTTTCAAAATAAAACTTCTTTCAGACTCTGATGATCATAACATATTTTTTGTTCAGTCTTTGTGCGGCCTGGCATCAAATGGGCTGGTGGTTGGGGACCGCTGCTTTAAGCCTTCGAGCACCAATCAGGTGAAACTGGATGATCTTCCACGACACACCTGATGATTTCTCAGTGGTTGGGAAACACTGATCTAATCTAACTGAAGTATAAACTCACTGTGACTCATCTTCACGTGAACATGACACAGACAGTCGCCCTTTGTGTTTGCAAACTTTATTTTGGTTAGGGGGAATGTTTGTGCAAGACATTTTATTCCTGAAGGTTAGGCAAAACTGGAATATCACATTTTCACAAAGTAGAGAAAGAAAGCCCCCTCCACCACCGTTCACAACATGACAGCTCTTTGATCATCAAAGACAATCATAGAAATTGGAGTAAAAATAAATCTAGAGAGAATTGTTACACACCTGAGCCCCAATAAATATTGCCATCTGAGTCGACCGACAGGGTGAGCTACAATGTGCTTCAGTAGATTCTTACCGTGCATATTGACGTGTACTGTTTCTGCATGGTGTGACATGGAACCACAAACACACACAGATCTGTTCAGAACACCTGAATCCTGCTTGCTGGGGGAGGAAAATAAAGAATTGGGGTGCGGACAGGAACCACTCGCTCTAGATTTCTTTTATGCTCGCTTCACATCTTTTCACTTTTACTTCACAAGATTTTCTGTAACCGTCCAAATGAGGGCAGCAGCTCTCCTTTATGCCACCTGATTGTCGCTCATTCATTCCTGTTAGAGCGCAACAAGCTGGCCGAGGCTTTTGGCCGGGGTGGTTCCAGAGAGGGACGCTTGGTCACTTTGGTCAGTGAGTCAGCAGCAAACGGTTCACACATCCCGACCGAGTCGAGGAATCGTGGCACACTTCAGGACGTCAGTCCATGACACAGCATCAGTAGTTACACGAAGTAGCTTGGTCCCCCATCAGAGATTAAACTTTGTGCACCTTTGTCGGCGTGCACACCTGTGTGCAAGTACCCAAGCTTAACATACACACACACAAGCACCCATTCACACGTTTCTCCATACTAAGCCCAGTGGAGGCACTTCATATGAAACGGTAGAACCTGACTATGTCGGGCTGTAACGAGGCAGTTCACAACAAACAGGGCAGGTCTGTCAAATGGTTTAGTGTTGATTCAGAGGGAACCCGAAGGGGCCGGGGGGGGGGGGGGGGGGGGGGGGGGGGTCGGACTCCGGGGAGCCACTTTGAATACTGGTCAGTTATTATGGATTCAGAATGATCTCAAATGTGGCTGGTGGCACATCTGAGACAAGGCGACCTTCGCCCTGCGCCCACCCCCTACATAGTAACTTATTTTCATTGATACAGCCCATACATCATTACTATTCATACACACGCACACACAAATCATACTAGTGTGTGTTAAGATTAAAGACATATAGCAGCTTTAAGGGGCAGGCACATCAAAAATGAGCCAGGAAAAAAAAACAAACTGCCATCAAGTATGAAGACCAAAATCCAGAGAAGCTACGGTTTGCATGTCAGCCGTCCACCATGCTGTCTCCCTTTTGACCTGCTCTGAACTCTGAGAGCGACTCGGAGAAGACGAACTGCTCGGCGCTGTGAGCAATGCCGGATTAACGCACGGATGCAAACCTCAGATTTGCTTCTGAGTGCAGACGGTTGAGTTTCGGCCGTCTGTGTCAGTGTGTGTCACCTATGGCACCTCATGTGGAAACACCTATGGCTTCAGGATGCAGTGGTCCAAACAATAAATTAAACTATATAAGGATATTTATTAAGTATACCAACTAAAACACAGTCCAAATACTTTAAAATAACTGCTACAGCCCTGTTCTACATACCTAATAATTCAGCTAAATACTATTCATATTTTACTCTTAAAATCATCTTAAATCCTTGATAGGCAACATTTGCGACAGTGGGACAGGTCTTTTATCATCATTACCTTAATATTTCAATTCAAGGCAACCCGGTCACCCATCCCCACCGCCTGCACATGTTAACGCCGCCCGATGATCTGACAGTACAGTTTCAACAGATCTCGAATGAACCAAAGAAAAAATAACTTACTCTTTCTCACAATGACGCCACACTGAAGTTGGGATCCTGGCAAAGAAAGTTATTTAAGTATTAAGTTGAGGATAACTACTGTGACATTTAAGGCTTTTTCAGAGCAATATCTGCCCAGACAACATCAACCCCAAAAAGAAGAGGACATGGGTCCAGAGCTTCATGCTAGACACATCTAGCAAAACATAACCTGCATTAAATGTCTTGACTTTTTTCTGTATAGGTAGCAGAAACACAGCACAGGGTGAGGCCAGTGATTCGCAGATGAACAGCCCACCAAAGCCACACAGAGTCCACACCACAACAGTACACCTGTGTTACAGCAGTAAAGTGGTGAGGAAACGTGTCGCAGGGGAAATGAAGCTTTTCCCAGCTCGCATTATTTGAAGTACTTGCACATTTGCAAGCGATCAGTTTGCCTTTCACACGCTGGCATTCGCCATTTTAACATTAATGGGATGCCGATCTGCTTCACATTAGCTTCAGACAAACAGGGGCTAATGGAGTTTCTGCCCCTTCTGCCAAATGTTAAGTATAACATTTAAAAAGTTATTTCTACACTTCAAGTAGGACCGTCTACAGAAATACAACAAAAACTGTAATGAAGGAACAACTACTTCAAAAGCAACTCTGGAGAGATTACACACGAGGGCACTTTAGACTTCCCAAACAGAAGAAAAACTACTTGCAACTCGAGAAACGACGTGAATCTAAGAAATGGAGAATGTTGCTGTTTTTGCTAGTGCTGGCTTTGTCTTGTTTTTAGCTAAAACTCGGCTTTTTTGCACACTACCTGGACCGCTGACAGTGCAGCTCAGAGGCCGTGTTGTATCCTGATCGAGGAGCTGTGGCTCTCGCTTAAGCCTGTTAACGAGTGTACACCTCAACTACGGGCGGGACAAAACCTTTTCAACAGTCTTATTAATTGCATATACATGTAACCTTCTTATTTCAATGGATCACAAACCTGTTAAGAGGATAAATAATTTCAAATAAAACATCACACCAGGACATCCTAAATCTCGCCTTTGGGCAGTTTTAAGGCCACAAATGCAGAAAAAAGTTGAATTGTTCCGTGTCAACCTGGGAAAAGCACTGTGACAATCATGTGGCAAGCGTTGTTTCTGAGCTGCAAATGAATATTTTACACACTAACAAAGAAAGCACATCCATACCAGTGATGAAAAGAGGAATTCTACTCGACAACGACCTCAAAAACCCTTCATCTGCAACAAAAATACGGCATGGCTTAAAGGGAAAATCCGCCACGTTTTATGTGGATGTCCAATCAGTGTCAAGTCAAATGAGGCAATAAATTCATCGGTGCTCGCCGACAGAGAAAGCCGAGTTCACCTGCTGCACGGCGAGCGCGTCATGTGACCTGTGGTTAGCCAGGTGTGCGAGCTTCACCTCAACAACAAACACACCAGCTACGCTTCCATCAGTGAAAATGACATCCCAAAATACGAGTGCAGAGGATGTTGAGGATGAGGATACGTGTTACAGTGTTCAGGCTGACTCGGTTCAGCCGTTTTTGTTCCAGTGGATTAACTGTTTTGATGGAAACGTTGCGTTTGCAGCCAGAGCTACCACAGAAGCAGTTTTGAGTCATCAGCCATTTGTTTATATGTCTGTCTGAACATGTGAACGCTAAGCCTCATTTGAAGCCAGTTAAAAACCGAGACAATGCTGCTGTTGTCCCTCGCGCTGCAGCGCTGGCTCAGCTAGCGTTAGCTGTGTGCTAAGATGAAGCCTCCTCACCTCTTTGTGCCACTGCTGTATGTAAATTTAGTTGTTAGACATGAAGAAGAAATGGTCAGACTACAGGAGCTCATTTGGGAGTGTGAGAGTCAGTTCACGTGCAGTGCATCCTGGGACATGTAGGCGCTGCCGGCATGGCTCCACGAGCAGGAGAACTCAGCTCTCTTGGTCCATATACTGCACGGAGTGATTTATTGATTCAACTGACGACATTTACCGTCAACACTGATTGGACATCTACATAAAATGTGCCCAAATTTCACTTTAACCTGAGGAATACTTTGAAACATCACCACCTGGTGGGTCTACAAATCAAGCTCTGAAGCAATAAAATGTAATTGTTCACTTGCAAGATCTTAAAGAATAAACCACAGGAGCTGCAAGTAGCTGCTGAAAAGAACTCACAACAGCGAGGGGAGGTAAGCGCACGCTTAACGGTAGCCTGGGTGATGAGTGTGAACAGCTCCACTGTTGTTGGGCTCCTGAACTTGACCCATGGCTGACCGGTGCATCTTCTCCATCACATCCATGTTCTGCTCCTGAAAGCTGGGCATCTGGAAGTCCCCTCCTAAGAAATCCACATTCTGCATCAGCTTGGACTGACCAGTAGGACCCTCTTTACCTGGCCGGTACTTTGCCCCTGGGATGCGGTCCGCAGAGGCAGCAGCCTGCGCACCCTGGAAAACCACTGGGAGGTCCTGAGGACCGGATCCATTGTTACCTGCTGTGGCTGGGATGCTGCACCACGGCGGCTGCATGTAGTGGCCATTAATGTAAGGCAGTGAACCTCCCGGGCAGTTGACTGGGGATGAAGGTCGCTGTTTTTCTACGGGGTGTTTTAGAGGAAACTGTGCAGTGTTAGGTAGCTTGTGGGAATAGCTGAGGTTTCGAGAGGGGAAAGCACACTCAGTTGGAGGCTCCATCCTGGGGTTCTTGCAGGGATGGGCTCCCTCAGGCGGCTGCTGCATGTGGGCCAGTTGATGCTGAGCCCAGGAGCGCTGCTGCTGCTGCTGTAGTTGTTGTAAATGTTGCTGCTGTAACTGTTGCTGCTGCTGTTGTTTCTGCTGATGTAAATGGTGCTGAAGCTGCTGCTGCTGCTGTTGTTGTTGCTGCTGCTGCAGGTGTACCTTCTCTGGGTCCGTGTGAAAGGCAGGTATACTGTTAGTAGCAGCTATATTGGGCTGTGAATGGAGAGCAGCACTGGCAGTCTGAGCCGTAGCTTTGTCTGGGGGTCCTACCATGAGGCAGCTGGGCACAGAGCCCAGAGCCGGGTGGTGAGAGGACACCCTTGAGCTGGCGTTGATCAGCAGGTTGCGGCTGATGGGGCTGGGGTTTGCAATCTGGCCCTCACAGACTGAGGTGGTGCCCATGCCAGCCCGCGCCTGGCACAACTGGTTGATTTGGTGCACAATGCTGCTCAGGTCACCAGGCCGGTTCTGATGCAGGCTGGCTGCCATGGACAGTGGGATGGTGGAGGTAGATACAGTTACATTTGGTGGGGCGTCTGCATCAGGGAGCTTCCGGGGCCCAAATGCCCCCGGTGGCGGCTGCTGGAGGCTGTTAGGTACAGCAGGAGGTCCCGCACCCACAGCCTGGGGAAGGGGCTGTGAACCAACTAGCCCCTGGGTGTGCTGCAGGCTCGGATGCTGAGCTCCATCAGACATGTGGCGCAGATCCTGAGTCACACCTTGCTGTGTGAGTAAAGCTTGCGGAGGAGCCGGCTGATGCTTTAGTGTCTGCAGATGAGAAAGATGCTGCTGTGGTACGACTGGTGGACAGGACTGGCTCTGCTGCTGCTGCTGTAGAGCCTGGGTGTGAGGCAGACTCGGCTGCCTCTGGATGCCTTGCGGGTGAGCCAATCTTTGCTGCTGTGAAGTCTGAACTTGGGACAAGCTCTGCTGTCGCTGCAGAGCTTGTGAATGAGCCATGCTCCTTTGCTGTAAAGCCTGCGGGTGAGGCATAGTGTGAGGCTGCTGTAAGGTCATTGGATGAGTCATGCTCTGCTGTAGTGCCTGTGGGTGAACTGTACCCTGTTTCTGGGCTGCCTGGACTGCAGGCTGAGAGGGGCCCTGCAGGTGAGGAGCAGGTTGAGGAAGATTTAAAGTGCTTTGAGTGGCGTACGGCCCGCTGTGAGGGTTCATGATGGCCTTCTGAAGCTGTCGGGCGCGGCTACCGTCCGACTCTTTGATGACGCCTTTGGCAGGCGCGCGGAGGACAGCCAGCAGGCCCCTACTGGAGCTGACCTGAGAGGGGTAGGGACTGTGGCGCTGGCTGGACGAGGACGTGTCAAGCCCGTTGACTGTGCGGCGAATGTGCTTCCTTTGAGGTACTTTGACACTGTTGGGGAATATCTGGATGGTCAGAGGGCTGTTGGCAACTTTCTTAGCATAGGCATCCAACTCTGCTGGGGTTGGATAGCTGGCAGATCTCATCTTCTGTGTAGTTTCCCCTGAAATGTGTATACAGTCAGACAATGCCTCACAAAACACACTGGATGGGTTCTGATGGTAAATCATAACATCATATACTAAGAGGTCCTGTAGCATTAGACTGTTTGACAGTTAGCAGCCTGAGCTACATGGGAGCTTTCTCTGCTCCAGCTCTCTGTTTACAGTTCTGGAGTCACTGAAGCTAGCATGGCACTTTATGGACAACAAAACCTCATTTTGCCTCCATTAATGCTCTGCATCAAATGCTTGGAGCCTTTAATAGACTGAGTGAAAAGCTAGCACAACAGTCAACAAAATAAAATCACCTGAAGTGTTCAGCTTATGAAGCAAGGATCAGGTACACTGTTCAGCTATAATTTAACCAAACAGGCAGGTAGAGGTGGGTATTTCATTACAGTTTAAGCTACAGAATTAAGAAACATCGCCCTTGAATGTTTACCTATAAGGTTAATGACACTTTCTTGTTGTGTAACTCGTGTAAAACTGCAGCGTCGACATGCTGTCTGCCGAACAATGAGGAAATGAACCAGGACGTGGTGGAAGAAAGCACTTACATTTCTGAAGTCCAGTGTTCATCTGCGTGCGGGAGAGAAGTCTGATGGTAGGGTCACCTGATGCTGGCAGACAGGCCAGCATGTCACTATTCCACTAATGCAGCATGGGACACCTTCTCCTCACCATACTGGGGAGAAACAGAGCAGGCGCGAGTCAGCCGCTGACAGACACTTACGTTGGTGTGAAATGACTTTGCTATCGCCTGTTTTCACATCCAGTACAGTTTGACCTTTAGCAAATGGCAGCTTGTAATAAAGTGACATCATGGTTCTATAAAAGCTGGCTGTGTACACGCTGCAGCTAGCAAAGAGCTGAGATGGAGATGGGAAAAGATGTTGTTTTCCCTGAACATAACAGCACAGACGCGGCATGATGGCGGGCTGCAAGCCAACCGGCTATCTTCTTCAAACTCACACAAGGTAAAGAAAAAAGAAAAAAAAAAGCACAGTGTGCTCTGCTGAACATGTTTTAGTCGGTCGTAATGTGAAAAGATAGACCCCATCGAATCCAAACGCACAGCACTTTAGCTTAAAGACAAGCTTAGTCCAAAAAGCTATTAGAGACTGTCCCACTTTAACAAGGCAACTTTAGGTATTGACAGTTACAGCAACAGCGGTAGTGAACCAGTGATGAATCACACACCGTCTGCAAATTGATAATGAATCTGCAAAACGATGTATGAGTAAACCATAATCAGTCTAATTACTCCTCAGACTTGGACGAGCTAGACAGCTCGACAAGGGCAGTGCCGCCGCCCACACTGGAATCTCATTTCAATGCCAAATCTTTACACATGCTCACATTTCCATATGTAAATTTGGGAATAAGAATAATAATAATAAAGAGTTTCTGCTTCCTTCCTCCTGTGCTTTCAGTGGAAACGATCAGGGACAAAGTGCACAGCAGGCCTGCAATCAATGATTGTTTTCAGTAGCAATTCAGCCACTTATTTTCACAATTAACTGTATAATCAATAAAATGTCAGGGAATACTGAAAAGGCCCAGCCAACAGTGTAAAACCCAAAGATTTTCAATTTACTATCTGATGCAAAAGCAGTCTGATGTTTCCTTGAAAAACAGGTTCAAGCGATGGATTATCTGAATTACTTCTCTAATGAATCAACGCTGTTTTGGCTGTAGTGATCTGGCCTTGCAGCAGCCACCAGCTGAAACATGTAGTGAGCTTGTGTCAGAGGTATTACACAAAGAAGCAGTGTTCACAACAAGGGCACAAAGGATAGTTTAAGCAAACATCCTGGCCTCCATTAGCAACAGTGTCAGATTCATGGAAAATGAAAATAATAGCTGGTCGCAGGCCTGCTGTGGATTTTACTCCCCATCTGCTCCACTGGGAAGGATCTCTCGGGTAATGACGTGTTCTCATGGTTCAGTAACATCATTCTGCAGATTCATCATAGATTTGCAGACAGTTTATGATTCATCGTGTGTTCACTTCCTCTGTCCAAACACATGTCTGACTTGTTCCAGTGATACAACCTTAATTCTTCCTAGATTCGCCTTCTCAGTTAAGGTGTCGTCTCAGCTGTTTGTGTAAGCGTACGTTCAATAAGACTCTGAGCTCTCCTGTTTGATCTGGATATGAGACCGATGCTCTTAAGCTGACTGGGTTCAACCTTTTCATCCTCTGTGTCCCACAGGATGACGCAGTGAGTGTTGTTAGAGGAAAAGAGGATCTTCATGAATGCAGACTGCATAATGTGACCTTTTCTGCAGACAGACAGACAGACAGCTCATCATCAGCTAACGCCTCAGTTAATCTCTGTCAGATTTTCTGAAGGTGTCGAATTATATATTTAATACAGTCTCACGGTGAGCTAGGTTAACTTTCAGACAGCCCATCCGTAGCTAGGTAACGTTAGCCATCTGTCTAGCCATCCAGCCTTAATCTGCTGTAGTTTAAAACAGCTGCTAACACGAGTAACGAGCTAATAAATGTAGCTCGACTATTTCAGGAAGCAAACGCAAACTGGACTGACGGTGGGGCCACCACAACTCCCACAGTGGAAATCAAAAACGGTGAAATTACATCGTTCAATAGGCTACCTCGAGTCAAGCACCACAATAAATAAGGAGCTTCTTTGTGCTTATTGTGAGCAGGCCAGCTGGTTAGCAAACTTTAGCTTTTCATTGACGGAAAACACCGGCGCGAGCCGTATTAAAGGGGATAATACTTACTCCTCACGAATCTACGAGTAAGGAAACTTCATTTTGTGGCGATTTAACGTTGATATTGTTTTAAAAATGAAGAGACCATCCCCAGTGTGTTGATTCTCCGTGCTGCTGTCCGGCTACGGCAGCAAACATTTGTTGGGCATGCGCAAACGAAAGGACCCCAGAGCAGCATTTAGGCGTCGACGACAAAGCCTGATCAATAATACAAACGGACAGGACGTTTCTGTAGTAAAGCCAAGACTAAAGCTGAAGGGCAGAGGTAGTGGTAGAAATACTCTGATGAACAGCACTATAAAATACTTAAGTACATGAAAGTCCTACTCTTAAATTCAAGCAGAGGGCTTTTGGCACCAAAAACATATTTTTTCTGTAAATACGTAGTCTACACATTATGCAGAATGGCTCGTCGGTATTATATATAGTATTTACGTAAACTTTCTAAAATACTGTCCACACCACCTGGCCTAGGTGTAATTTCAGAGGCGGAAGGGACACAAGGAAGTTCTTCCACCAGAAACAATACAAGAAACTGTTATGCTCAGTAACATTTTACGTTAAAAAGGGCCACATTACAAGCGAACAAGCACAAGTTCAGACTTTGCTTCATTTTCCTGCCAACATAAACTGTTAATGATATATATTTTTATCATCCCTGATCTCAACCGTTTGTGGAGAATGAAGTTTCTTTTAGTGATAGATAAAATCTACACAATAAAATGAGCTTCTTTTTATTAGTTAAGTTTGTGAGCTCCTGTTACGTTGTAAAAATCAACCAGTGAGACGTAAAATAACCTGAGTAACACCTGACAGTAAAAGATTACAGTACATCCAATTACAAAGAAAGCTCTTCAATTAACAACATCGGATTCAGTTTATCTATTCAATACAGATGTGTCTAACAATAATGAAGGATTATTAATCAGCCACGCTGCCAGTATGTCTCTAACCAAGACAATACATTTCTACCAGCTGACCTCTGATCTGTCTGTACTGCCGGCTGTAAATGATAGAAGAGAATTTTTTGCTCTGAAGCCTGAATTGACCAGAAAACACAGCAGGAACTGATTGATTTGTTGATCAATAACACTGACTTTCAAACCTACGTTTTGTCTCCTATGAGAGGATATTTACTACATCTGCCACAAATGACCTTTTTCAATATGGCGGGAAGGCTGCATATGTAAATGAGCATCTAATCTGCATAAAGTTCTGGCAAAGGAGACCTCGTGATGGGAACAGTGTTTGATTAGTGATGGAGAAAAATAACTTCAATGAAGTTTTAGGATTTTTTTTAAGACCCCTGCTTCACCCAAAGTGTGTGAAGGAACGCTATCACAGGTCCTTCCTTCCTGCAGCTGTCAGACTTTACAACCAGCAGTGCTCCCAGTAGACCACACACTCACCAAGACCTTCAGTATGACTGCACTATTATACACATTAACTGTGTTCATTCATACTGTGAAAATATTTGCTCAGGTGTATTTCAACTTAAGGTGCAATATATCAATTCCTTTGTGTAATATAGGAACGTATTTACTATCAATGCCTTAGTCAGGAGTACTATCATTGAATGAGTGAGTAGGTGTGTCCAAACCTTTGACTGCTATATACGTGTATAAAGACAGCCCACAAATGTTTGAGGCCTCTGATAATTAGCTAACCGGTCCCGACGCATCACAGAATCCATCTCGACTGGGACTAATTGATGTGATAGAAGTGGACGTCAGGCTTCCAGCAAAGTGCTGTGGTCCGTCGCTGTGTCTGCAGCTCACTTCAGTTAGTACTAATCAACAACAGTGAACTGTTCACGGGGAGTCTCCTGCCAGTCAGTTATTAGACCCACTGTAGACTGCTACAGCACTGCTTAGCATATAAGCACACGCTGCACCTCTGGCTGTGGTCCTGGCAGCCCACATGCTGGGCTCTGAACAGTAGTTCATCTGTCATACAGGAAGTGATTCAACGCTGGTGTGCTGGTTGGATCAAGACTTCAATATGTGCATGTCAAAATCTACCTGTTTTTGCTAAGCAGCACATTAGCATTTTTTCAGGTATTCTTGCCATTGCACATGGTGGCTGGCAGAGCAGCAGGCTTGCTTCATCTTAAACCGACTGTAATGGTAAAGCTGAAGATTCTTAACCCTCTAGAGAAACATGTAATCCTATCAAGTGACTGAATGTCAAGGAGTCATCAGGTTTTCTTGTGATAACGATAAACACGACAGATGCTGCACTGCTGCCATGACACACCAGTCCAGATCTAAGACCATTAGCTGCTTGCATCAGAAACGTCTCTAACACGCTGCGATGCCAAACAGAACAGCTTCCATCCTCAGCTTGCTTCGCCTGCAGATAATGGGACTGACTTCCTTGCGGAAATTCAAGACAGCAGAAGCCCATTTCAGCTGTGGTCTGTTTCAAATCCGTGGTCATTTTCAGCAGAAGGCTTTTAAGTGTCTAATCCACTTATCAGTGGTGAGTCACGCTTGCTGGCACGAAAGCATTTCAGGAGCTTCTGAGAGGACAGCTCCATTTCAAGATAACAACAATGGAGCTTATGTTTATACTGTGCTGTCACCTTTGGGTGTCTGAGATGCACCACCGAGCCCAGGTCCAGCCTCACCTGGGGCAGGTCTTCATATCAGAGCCACAGCAAACACCTGGGGGTGTTGTGTACTCTGCTATACAGCAGTGAGACGCTTCCACAGCACGACTGCCGTGTCTCAAGCTACACCTCAGTACACATACATTTACTGCTCAACCTGTTTATGTTCCAGTTTATGCACTTCACTGTTTCTGCACACCTGTCTAGTGTCATTTTGGATCTGAAGCCAATACGTTTTTAAACTGGTTGTGGCAGTTTGGTGGCTTTGGTTGCTCAGGATGAAAACAACCACAACAGGCAGCTGAGTGGACCATTCTCCCTCTGAGCGAATGGTGTCCTTGAACCTGTGTGGCTGCTGTCCAATCAGTGCCGGGCAGCATCAGGAGGTTCCTTCATGTCTGTCCAGAGCCATGTTCTTCACGTATGTTTGGATTATATTCACCTAATATTGTCCTGCTGCATCTGCACAGATTTTTTTATTTCTGTCTTCTCTGTACACAAAATATAAAGGCATTAAAACATACATAAAAAGTACAAAAAGTTCAAGATGGCTCAGAAATACTGATGCATTCATGTGTTGATCACTTTAATGTTGCAGCAGGTGAAGTTTGGGCTCATTCTGATAACTTTATATACACACTGCTGGGTAGCCCAGCTTATATATAATAAATACCACATGAATTTATTAGTTGACTTAGTTTTTATATTAATAATCTGAATCTGCAAAGTAACTAGCAGTAACTTAAGTTATCACATATCAAATGTAGTGGAGTAACAAGTACAATATTTGCATGCAAAATGTAGTGAGAACAAGTATAAAAGTAGTTGAGTCAATGTACTGCGTTACTTTCCGCCACCGGAGAAAATTCTAAGATGAACAATTCTTGTCAAAATTAACCGAAGGTTAAAAAATATAAACACGTATTGACAGATTTCTGTTCACATTTTAGTGCTGCGTCCAACAACAACATCCTCATCGCTGTTCTGTCCTCTGATGATCCTCTGCGATGGCCCTGAAGCCCTCCTCCTCCTCTCCTCTTCATCCCACCCCTTGCTCCTCTCTCCATCCCCCTGCTGCTTCTCTTCATCCTCCTCGTCCTCAGCTGTGATCCTCACTGCCACTTCCTCCTTCATAATGTCATTCTCAGTGGCCACAGGATTGTCATAGCAACCTTCCTCACAGATGGAAGAAGAAGTGGAAGAAGAAGAAGAAGAAGAAGAAGAAGAAGAAGAAGAGGAGGAAGTGTCTGGGTCTTTGCGGTCAGTGGGTGTCGGCACAGCGTTGAAGGTGATGAAGCCAATGAGGATGACCACCAGAGAGACCAGGTAGAGTGCAGAGAACTGAGGCAGAGAGACAGAGGGCAGGTAAAACTTACCTATATGAACAGGTGAGTAAGTCTTAAAAGATGGGTGGGATCCCTAATCTCCAAATGAGCATAAAGTAGCATAAAATGAAAATATTCCAGTAGCTCGCTCGAGTAAATGAGCAGTTCATGTCAGGTAAGCAGAGGAAAAACCAAGGTGAATGCTTGCAGGTGTCATTTACATATTCAGCACATGATGAAATAACCTGTGAAGTTTTTTTAAAAGCTCATTTAAAGGACTTCGGACTCACGAGTTTACACACTGTGTGCATGCATGCTGCTGTGTTCAAACACGCCGCTGAGATTACACTTTAACCCCTTTTACAGTTCATTAATGCTGATGTGTCATCGTAGCATTCAGCAGGTCATTGTGACCCAGAAAGGGGGGCAGGACGAAGCACCGTGAGTGTGTACATTGGAGAAAAGGAACTTCAGCTTGAGATGTTGTCTTTGAAGGATACTGAAATATGAAGACTTAATCATATTGTTTAATTTTCAAACAATTTCCTAAAACTCTGAATCTGCAGGGACTAATTTTAGACTCAAGACGTCAAGACCAACAAGTGCGACTGGGGACAAAGACTATATCCTCACACAGGTGTGTGTGTGTGTGTGTGTGTGTGTGTGTGTGTGTGTGTGTGTGTGTGTGTGTGTGTGTGTGTGTGTGTGTGTGTGTCCGCTCACATTGTACTGGAAGAGGAAGATCCCACAGAAGAGGCTGAAGAGGTCAGCGGTGAGCAGGGAGAGGTTGACGGAGGTGGCGCTGCTCAGCTTCACCACTATGGGCATGCAGCTGTACAGAGCATACATGCACAGCGCGTAGGCAGAGAACAGGAGCCCTGAGAGGAGAGACGAGGCATGGCGGTATGAAGAGCTGCAGTTTCTATTCAGCCAACTATCCTGTATCATCAATACGAGTTATGATGATTTGAATTTTCCTGCCTAGACCTCCTGCCTCAGACGCATTATGAGGCGCAGCTTCCCTGTTCGCTTTCCAGCTCCAGATTAATCATTGCCCTCCACGCACAAGAGCTATAGCTGAGGCTGCAAAGATGACTTCAAGCTTTTTGAATCTGCTTCTATCCGTATCCATAGGATGATTTTTCAGTGTAAAAAGAAGTGAACCAGGACAGGTGAGAGCTCATCCTGCCTTCAAAATGTTCCTGTGTGAGATCATCACTGACCGACTTGCCAGCTCCACTGGATGGCAGCAATTTCATTACGCTCCAGGATCACCCTGGATAACGGAAAATAAGAACAGCAGATTAACGTTGAATGAGTCTTCAGACTGATCTCACACACACACACACACGCACACACACACGTACATCTGTATGGTGCTGATGATTGTGGCGAACAGGCTGACCATGCCCAGGAACTCCACTCTGCTCAGGTTCTTCACTGTGTACTCCTGACACACGTTCGACACTGCGTACAGCGAAGCGCTGATCAGCACCAAACCGTCACCCAACAAGATGTTTGAGGCTGAGGAGAGAAGAGACGTCTCAAGCTGCGGTCTAACACTGATGGTGGAGCAGTGTTGGTTTGTTTATCTGCACATCATCCACCAACAAAAGGCTCTTTACGACTTTACTCACTGGAGCCCTGGTCTCGTCCGGCCAGCAGGTCGGCCCCGACCATGGCCCCCACCCCAAGGAGACAGATGCAGACAGCAACATAGTGGACCGGCCTGTAGCGTGTCTTCAAAACCCACCAGGACAGTAACATGAGGACCGGGATCACGAAGCAGTCCAGCAGCTGCAGACAGCAGTAAACACAATGACATCTGCTTCTTTTCCCCATTAAAAAATCCTGAACTCATCATTGTGCAAATATGCTTCATTTCAGACGTCAAACTGCTTCACAGGACATGAAAAGTCTGCTCTCAGTGTTTGTTTGGACCAGGATTGGCTTCCAAACAGCACGAACATCTTTCTGCACAGTGAAACTCAAGTGAAAGTGCAACTTTCTACAGCTTACAAACGTGAGTATACTTGACGCCTGTTGACTTGAAATCACTGCTGAGACAAAAACACCAAACATGAAACAAGCTGAGCCCGTACCCACCTGCACACTGGTGAGGGTGGTGTACTGGTACGCTTTCACCACGGCGTAGTTGGCCTCCACGTCCACCAGTCCGACCAGAAGGTACTTCCACCATCGTCTCTTCAGAATCTGTAAAATATTGCCATCCCCTGCGTTTTAAAGGGGAACGCCCCTGAACTTCAGTATTGAAATGTTCGTTTCAGCACCAAGCCTGAAGACAGACGCTGCTGCTCCCTGAGGGCAGGCGGCTGGGTCAGGAACTCTGCACTACAACTTCCCCCTGACCCACACACTCAAATGTAATGTCGTGAAATGAAAAGCAGCTGTTCAATAAACAATATCATTATTTACTGCACAATGTATTTCAATGGCACTTACAAACAATGTCATGATCATTCTGTGTTACTGGTGGAGGAAGTACTCCTTTACTCAAGTAAAGCAGCAATACCACACTATAAAAATGCTGTTTTCACTTTGGTGAAAGTATTAGGTATTACTGCAAATTAAAGTATCAAAAGTAAAAAAAAAACTTGTCGCTGTCAAATTCTTATATTATTACTGATGCTCTGATGTGTTCGCAGCATTTTCCTGTTGTACAGCAGCTGTCATGGTGGAGCTAATTTGTACTATTTTATAAACTCTTGTAGTTTTGTTCATAACAGCGTTTCATATTTTAGACACTGATTGTGTTTTAAAAACTAGTAACAAAAGCTGTCAGGGAATTTAATGGAGTAAAAAGTACAATATTCTCTGTTGAACTGTCGTGGAGGAGCTGTATAAAGAGACATACTCGAGTACAAGTACCTCAAATGTATTTAAGTACATTGAGTACGTGAGTAAATGTTCCATCCCCTCCTCTGTCTTTTTATTTCAGTGTTGCTGTAGTTTAAAATACATTTTGAACATGTAAGTTGAATTACGCACGGCTGAAATCAAACAAACCGTTTGGTAAAACTGCAGTTTAAACAGATCACAGGCCTGATCTCAGGTGTTTGGTGGTGGCGTTACCTGTTCTGCAGATCAGCATGGTGGTGTAGGTGGCACACAGCAGGGTGTAGTTCAAGAGGCTCTGCAGCATCGGCGTGTTCACATGGAAGCTTGTGGCCAGGTACTGGGAGGTGATGGCCGTCCCGCAGATGAACCCGGCCAGGCCCTGACCCATGGCCAGCGTCTTGGCCAACTGCCTGAGGGGGAGAAGGAAGGTACGTCCTCATGGCCACTGGAAAATTCTTGAGATCAGTTATTAATCTTATTTGCATTTTTGCCAACAGTCAGGAGAGAAGACAGAGATAGAGCCTGTAGATCCAGAATACTTTCCCCTCTGTGTCGCTGAATTAAGGGTTTCTGTCGACTGACTGTTGGAGCATTTTTATTTGTTTCTGTCAGATTTTGTGTTTTATGGTGATAAAATTACTGCCTCTGTAAATGGAGTCTGGTGGCTTTGGTGAGAGCGATATAGCAGCTGTGTCTGGGCAAACAAAAAGGAAGCTTTACACTGCAGCCTCACTCTGAATCTAAAGATCAATCAGGAGTATTCAAAGTAACTAACTGCAGTTATCAGATCAGCGTAGTGGAGTAAAAAGTACAACATGTTCCTTTGAGCTATAGTGGAATAAAAGCATAAAACAGCATAAAATGGAAATACTCAAATGCAAATACTTAAAAATTGTACTTAAATGCAGTAGTTGAGTACAGACCAAACCAGTAAATTTAAAAATCTACTTAAAGCCTCAGTGAAGTAACAGCAGCATTATTTTCTCCTCCACTCTTTGTAACACACTGCTGAAACATGCTGAGAGATCACAGCTCCACAGGTGACCATGAAGGTGCTTCTCCTCCTCCTCCTCTTCCTCTGTCCACTCACCAGGTGAGAACCTCCTTGGGGTTGAATTTCCTGATCCTCTCGATGAGTCCACAGCTCTGGTTCTGGTGAGTCGTGTCTCTGGACGCATCCTCAGACTGTTCAGTCGCCATGCTGCCACAGCAGTGATGGAGGACTCCTGTCTGAGTGTCAGCTGAAGCTTTTAAATCCTCGACTCTGACAGTGCCAGAGCTGAATGATTAACTGACGCAGAGGGCAAAGATTACTCTGTCACTTATCTGTGGGAGCGAGTTTAATGTGTTGAAGACAGCCGGCAGCACTTTGAGATAAGAGCTGATGATCAAAGATAAATTTGAAGAAGTCATCACTGTGTTTCCTCTTGTTTTCGCTCTCAGCTGTTACATGCTGATGAGATAACTTGTGCTGCAGGAAAAGCACTTCATCATTGTGTATTTTATGGAAATGACACTGGTGGAAACTAAGTAAACACATTAACTCAAGCACTGTACTTTACTACTAAGGATTGTGAGGCGCTGCACTTCACTGTTTCACAAGTATTTCCATTCTGTAGCAGTCAGAGGAAAATACTGTCCTGTTTACTCCCCGACAGTTATCTGACAGCTTCTCCTCAGACTGACATGTAAAATAAACACCTTCATCCATTCACTATCTTATCTTATAATCATGAACTTTCACAGACGCTTTGGGAAAGACGGTGTGCTGTGTAGAAAAGAATGGATGGATTGTGATTTGTTTTGCTTCTTAAAATGATTGACATTTATATTGATCTCATCATTAATTTAACATTTCAAGCGTAAAAGTGAAGGATGCTTACTTTGATCTTTCAAAAATTTCACATATGAATTTCAGTTTTAGACATGCGGGCCCTGCTGGAGCCAAAGGCACAGTTTGTCAGATTTTGGTGAAAAACAAAACTGTTCTCATACTGTCCAAATACAATCCACCTTCCTATATGCTGATATTTTAAGGACACTTCCTGTTAGACTTGCTTTATTTATTTCAATTCGTGTTTAGACACAGGAAAGTGAACCGCAGTGTTTGGGGTTATTACTGTACCATGACCTAATCTGAGCCAGCTGGAGCGCCTTTCTCGCGAGATTCTGCGAAGTGATAAGTTGAAGAAACATGGCGACGTCTAATTTGTTAAAGGTAAGAAGCGCTCCAATATATCGTATTTCCCATATTTGTGTGCAGATATGAACTCCTCGTTTTCATATATCGTGCAGCTATATATTTGCACAATTAAGGCGTATACATACACGCCCTGATACTGCAAATATATGAAATAAATGCAAAAATACATGCGCCTGAAGTCATAGTTGCCACCGTTGTCGTTGAAATCCGGCGTTGTGTCGGAGTCTGTTTCCCCAGACGTTTAACCCCCCCCCCCCCCCCCCCCCCCCCCCCCCCGCCTTGACTAGAACCGACCCTCGAACCGGACCCCAAACTGTCTTCTCCTGCGATTCCAAACCAAACCCCAACCGTAGCCGTTACCCCGATCCGGCATCTCTGCGACGGCGAACCACAGCTAAACAAGCCCCGTATCAAGCCCCCGAACCCCGACCCGGACCCGGAGAGCGCGGGGGACGCGGTCCGAAGCAGAAACGAACTTCGACACGAGATTCTGGTTCTCGCAGCGCGGCCGTGAAGTTCCCTCTTTTGGCTAGTTGTTGCTAACGTGTTAGCTTCTTTATTTTGCCAACAGACGGGAGATGAACCTGCGGAATACACCGTCTGTGTCCGTAAGGCCACGTTAACCACCGAGTGTCATCTGTCTGAACATGATTAGCCAGTAAAATAACCAGCTGACCTTTAGTCAGGTACCGGGTACAGACCGTGACAGACGCCCCCCCCCCCCCCCCCCCCAAACAGCTTCAGGAGGCTGATGAAGGTGGATGGACACCCACAAAGACTGATAACTAGTCTTGGCGTTAAGTTCAAATGTCTGCTTTTTAATTTTTTGTGAAGTGGCCAAGTGGTGGACCACTTATTTCCAAAGATGCAGGAACTTGTCAGGAGCAGAAAGCACTAAAAATGAAGTTAAGCAGTTGATCTGGTTTCAGGGTCTCTAATGTGACGACTTGTGATATAAACTGAATGTCTTCTTGGTTTTGCACAAGCAATTTGTGGAATTGCTGTTTGCATTTTCCATTATTCACTGACATTTAACAGACTGAATTATCATTGACTCAGTCTCAGTCAGTCATGGAAAATAAGCTGAAGTTGCTGCTCTGCAGGAAATACACATGAAGCGTCGGTCCTCCATCGCTGCCCCTGAAAGCATCCCCACAGAACGATGCTGTCACCACCGTGACGGACTGTTCGGATGGTTTTGTACGAGCGGTGCCCAGTTTCCTCCACACATGATGTTGAGAATCGAGGCCAAACACTTCAGTTTTTCACAGCCTGATTTTATATTTGCAGCCTTCCTCATGTCTATGCCTCCTCAGTCCTCACAGTCCTGTTTGTGAGCTCAGCAGGCAGTCCTACGACCTCATGGCTTGGTTTTAATCTGACTGCTCTTTGCGTTGTTACTGTAAGAGCTTATACAGACAGGTGTGTGCGTGGAAGGTCACTGAGCGACTGCTCAATTTTGTTTATCACTTCTGAAACCTGTGTAGAGAATATATAAGAAAAAGGTGCAGTGGTGGCAGCTGACCTGAGGTTTTCACCTGCTACAGTTAATATTATGGAAGGTGCTTACATCAGTTGAATTTGCCTCAGGTGGATTCACACCTTGACTGGAGGGAGATACTGGAGCTAAACTTGAAGTGTCAAAGCAAAGAATACAGAGTGTGCTGTGTGTGAGATCTATGGACCCATTCTTGTAACCCAGCCAGTTGCTCAATACAAGGCTCCCATTTTATCCAGTTCACAAGGTGCCCAGTTAAGATCATAGCTGCTGCTAAATAATCAGCTGCTTGGTCTGACTCTGTTCTTTGTGTGTCTCTGCTTTTCTGTCTCGGTCTTCTCTTGCTTTCTCTCCCCCAACACCTCCCTCCTCACTTCTGCTCTTCCTCCCACTCCACCCATCCCGTGTCTCTCCTCCAGAACAAGGGGTCCCTGCAGTTTGAGGACAAGTGGGATCTGATGCGGCCCATCGTCCTCAAGCTGCTCAGACAGGAGGCCGTCACCAAGCAACAGTGGTTCGACTTGTTCTCGTAAGAGACGCTCTCTGCTCTGTCCCTTAGTTCTCCCTGTCTTACGTAAGAAAGTAGTCCGACGTGGGATCCACACAGCTGCTACTACGGCTGCTGCTTCACTTCCTGAACACAGTTGCTGCTATTTTGGTGCATTTCAGCTACACACACATGCTATAGATGGACTGGACGGTGTTGTTCTTTGCATAACCCCCACACAGTGCTTTACGTCTGTCAGTGCGTTGTTGGGGGATGTGTCCCGCTCATAAACTGGAAAAGTGTCTCGTTTCTGTAGCTTAACTTCCCGATCTTGATGTAAAACTGCCCCTTTTTTAAAAAAACTCGTACAGTCACAGCTGTACTACTGATGAAGTCACAGAACATCTGTTTGAGACTTACTCTTCTTCAGTTATCCAAATGTTGCCCTTCGACAGTATTTTTCTTTTTTTTTAACAATAGGACATAGTTAACGATATTTAATTGAACATGGGAAGCTCTTGATTCCATTCCAGGTTTTCCAGAGTTCTGTGGTAAGGAATACACACACCCATATACATACATGTATATCTATATTTATACCTACACACACACATCTACACATCCACATACATGCTGACATAAAACAAATCAAACTTATTGATGTCCGTACCTGCGTTTCATACTGTGTGTAGTACATCAATCCGTTAATTGTGTCAGCAACCATATTATCACGTCATTTAAAATCTGATCTGACTGCTTTGACGTACTCAGTCCTCTTGGTCCAAATCAGGTAAACTTTTCTTTCTGGCTCCTGACAGTCGCTCCATAATATAAATTTCACGTGTTATTTCTGTCCGCTCTTCTGTAGTTGGTGGGTCGCCTTGTGACGGCCTTTTACTGTAACTGCCTTTTATAATAGAAAGATGCTTCAGCAGCCTGTTTTAAAAGCCTCATTTACAGACTTAAAGGGTTTTCACTTCACTTTGTTCCATGCTCTGATGTGTTTCCCTGTCAAATAGCATGTTGTTGTTAACATTGTGAGGATTTTGTTTGAAAACTACAGTGTTGGTGCCTTTTTCATATAGTGTTTAATTACCATTTATCACCGCCTCCAACAATTCTATGAAGACGTCACATTTCAAGCAATATGTGTGTTACCATGAGGGACATGTTGAGTGTGTGTCAGCCGGGCGGCAGTCTGCGGTGTGTGAGTGTTTGGTGCTCAGGGAAGCAGCTCTGTGTGTCGGCGTTGGCGCGTCTGTCTCAGTGACTTTTGGCTGAAATCAAAACTTTATTCTGACGTGGATGCACGTTTCTTTTGCTTCAGTGCTTCTCGGTGCCTTGAATCTCTTAAACATTTACATTTGGAAACTATCCTGAGCCTCCAGGGACTTGAATTAAGCTCTGCTGAACTGCATTTGCTGCCTGAGCCTGAATTCACATCATGATGTGTCTTTTTTCTTCTTGTCTGTCCTCAGAGATGTCCATGCTGTGTGTCTATGGGATGATAAAGGACCAGCCAAAATCCATCAGGCCCTCAAAGAGGACATCCTAGACTTCATCAAACAAGCACAGGCTGTAAGTAGTGTGTGCATGCTGTGGGTTACTTTTTATGTGCTTTTGTTTGATGGACTGTTTTTGGAGAGTAAAACGCATTTATCTCAATCTGACGGCACTTCAATATGGCCGTCTCATGTCTGAATAAACGCCCTGGTCACTGGTGTGAAGTGAAAGCAGAGAGAGAGAGAAATGCTCGTCTCGCTCTGCCTTCTGAGATCGCTGTAACACATTTAATGTCTCTATCTGCATCTCTGATGAAGTCAGTGTATGTAACCATGAAAGAGTCGGTTTTAAGCCGATTGTTTCTGGGTCGACCTGCACCACCTCTAACTTCTGTTGCTGCTGCAGCGGGTGCTGAGCCACCAGGATGACACGGCGCTGCTGAAGGCCTACATCGTAGAGTGGAGGAAGTTCTTCACGCAGTGCGACATCCTGCCCAAACCCTTCTGTCAGCTGGAGATCACGCTGATGGGCAAACAGGGCAGCAACAAGAAAACAAACATGGAGGACAGCATCGTACGCAAGGTGAGAGGAGGAAGCGGGAGAAGTCCACAGGGTCAGAGGTCAGGATTTGAGTTGAACAGATGAGGAGGAGGACAGCAGGGACAGGTGGAAGACACAATAGTTAAGAGGAGGGGAAGGACGGGAACAGAAGAATGAAAAGTGAGAGGAAGCGCAGCTAAAGCAAATTAATAAGACAGGAGGAAACGAGAGAGGAAGAGAGTTTAACCTGCAGAGGAGGCGTAGTGAGGCGCTCCGGGTCAGTTTGCCTAAAAACCGTCGTATGACAGAGAAACTCAGGATGAATCATGAGATGTTTGTTTGATCTGTGTCAGAAAAGGCTTTTCATTTTGCGACAGAGTGCTGTAGAGGAGGAGGCTTGGGTGAGTGAGCGAGTACGAGTCAGTCTGCAGATGAAAGGGGTTTTGAAGGAAACGTAACCTGTTTCATTTGTGGTGAACTCATCAGTGGCCTTCCTTTAATTCCTCTAGCTGATGCTGGACACGTGGAACGAGTCGATCTTTTCTAACATTAAGAGTCGCCTGCAGGACAGCGCCATGAAGCTGGTGCACGCCGAGAGGCAGGGCGAGGCCTTCGACTCCCAGCTCGTCATCGGTGTACGAGAGTCGTACGGTAAGACTGACAGACACAGACTTACCGGGCGTGCACGCTCTGAAGTTTCACATCCAGGAGAGAAAGGATGAAAACTGCATGAACGCTTTGTGTCCCACCAGTGAACCTGTGTTCAAACCCAGAGGACAAGCTGCAGATCTACAGGGACAACTTTGAGAAGGCGTACCTGGACTCCACAGAGAGGTTTTACAGAACACAGGCACCGTCCTACCTGCAGCAGAACGGCGTCCAGAACTACATGAAATATGTGAGCGCAGTAATATAAGTACGAGTGTTAGCACGAAGGATGTGTTCTTCAACATGTGAAAGAAGGATGCCGCTCAGGGGTCCTCTGATGAAAGGTGGAGGGCTCTGTTAACGTATGGAAATGTGACCTTCACCCTCACGTAGCACGAAGCTAAAATTAGTGGACAGATGTGAGGAGAAAAGGTTATTAATGTCATTAATTCTGTCTTTGCGTGACTTTTACTGCAGCGTCTGTGTTCATGTGTGTTTCCCTGCAGGCAGACGCAAAGCTAAGAGAGGAGGAGAAGAGAGCACTTAGATATCTCGAGACACGTCGTGAATGTAACTCTGTTCAAGCAGTAAGTGTCTCTGACAGCATCTGAGGTGTCAACGCTACCTGTTTTATCAGCTCACACACACCGCGTTACACACGAGCCACACTGTTCTCCTGAGGCTGATAATCACGCATGGATCAATATTTGCTGCTGGAGAAGCCTTTTCTTTTGTTGTCACTTTAATGAGCTTTTACACCTCAGTCACAAACACTCCAGTCAGATCTGAAATCTGTCTGTTTATCCCTAAATCTCGTTCTCGGCCTGTAATTGGCTCAGATGGTGGCCTCACTCCAGCGCCGGCCTGTCAGGAGTCTCGTCCAGTCCGTCTCAAAGTGTCCCTGCAGTGAGTCTGTGTTTTCTGTGTGTCCCACAGCTTATGGAGTGTTGTGTGAACGCTCTGGTGACCTCGTTCAAAGAAACCATCCTCGCTGAATGTCCAGGGATGATCAAGCGCAACGAGACAGACAGTGAGTGCTGCTGCGTGTTTGTCTGCACTGTACTGAAGACAGACTATGATGTCTGCCACACGTCCTGGAATCAGTGCTCAGCCTTCATGCATCAGATTTGAAGGATGGAAACAGCTTCTTGTGATGTTCATCTCTTTCTTCTTCTCCCCGGAGCAGAGCTGCACCTCATGTTTTCACTCATGGACAAGGTTCCCAGCGGGATCGAGCCCATGCTGAAAGACCTGGAGGAACACATCATCAGCGCCGGGCTGGCGGACATGGTGGCCGCTGCCGAGACTATCACTACTGTACGTGCACCAACACTCACTCCAGCCGTCGGTCTGCTGGAGCTCAGGTCGAGCTGATGCTTTAAAGCAGGAGCTGAAGGTTTAGTGTGACTTCTGTGTGTGTGTTTGTCTGTCCAGGACTCTGAGAAGTACGTGGAGCAGCTGCTGACTTTGTTCAACCGCTTCAGTAAACTGGTGAAGGAGGCCTTCCAGGACGACCCGCGCTTCCTCACCGCGAGAGATAAGGTGCGTTTGATCCGACCGGCGGACGACACAGTAGTCGTTTACATGTTTTAGATCTCCGCTGTGCTTAAAGGCGTTTTGTCATCAGACGTTATTTGCACGATGTTGAGACCTTTGTGGTGAACAGGATTTGGAGGATTTGAGTGTGTATGTGTGAATGGAGCTGTGGGAAATCTTTTTCTGACCTTTTCTAGACGTGTATGCTTCCTCTTCCTCTTCCTCCGCAGGCGTACAAAGCTGTTGTCAACGATGCCACGATCTTCAAACTGGAGCTGCCCATGAAACAGAAAGGGTGAGGAAGTGTTTGTGTCCATGTGGAAAGCAGTCACGCTGCTGTGGTGTGTATGGAAATTTATGAGTGTTTCTCCGTCCAACCAGCGTGGGCATGAAGACTCAGCCCGAGTCCAAGTGTCCTGAGCTGCTGGCGAACTACTGTGACATGCTGCTGAGGAAGACTCCTCTCAGCAAGAAGCTCAACTCAGAGGAAATCGAACTCAAGCTCAAAGAAGTGGTGAGTGTGTGTGCTTTCAGAAACATGGCTGAACTCAGGGCTGAACCCGTCTCATCTGCTCTCGTTTCTTCTCTCTTTGCAGCTCTTGGTGTTGAAGTACGTCCAGAACAAAGATGTGTTCATGCGTTACCACAAAGCTCACCTGACCAGGCGCCTCATTCTGGACATTTCAGCAGACAGCGAGATAGAGGAGAACATGGTGGAGTGGCTGAGAGTGAGTTACACCTGTCTAACTGTTAGCCTGTCAGTCGCAGAGACAGACAGTAAGTTCACAGTGAGAGAGTCTGGCTGAGCGTTTCACCTGAGACTCAGTGCAGCTCGAACAACGTTCCGCCTGTGAGCCGGCAGTGGAGGCAGTAACGGAGCTGAATCGACTGTGTAAAAATAATACATCAATAATATGGCCATACACTACTTTTCCTTTGTTGTGTGTGTGTGTGTGTGTGTGTGTGTGTGTGTGTGTGTGTGTGTGTGTGTGTGTGTGTGTGTGTGTGTGTGTGTGTGTGTGTGTGTGTGTGTGTGTGTGTGTGTGTGTGTGTGTGTGTAGGAGGTAGGAATGCCTGCCGATTACGTGAACAAGCTGGCCAGGATGTTTCAGGACATCAAGGTCTCAGAGGACCTCAACCAGGTCTTCAAAGAGGTGCACAAACACAACAAGCTGGCTCTTCCAGGTACTACACACACACACACACACACACACACACACACACACACACACACACACACACACACACACACACACACACACACACACACACTGGTCTTTCTTTTTTATTGATTCACAGTTCCAATAAACGATAAATCTGAAGAGAGTTACATTTTAATTTTTCTGTAGTCAGGCCAGTTTGACAGATGTGTTGGATCAGCTCGAGCTGCTGGCAGACGTCAGTGCAGAGTTCTGTCTGATTCTTGCTTCTTGAAGTTTTCTGGATGTTTCTGTCCTCTGCAGCCGACAGCGTGAACATCAAGATCCTGAACGCTGGAGCTTGGTCCCGAAGCAGCGAGAAGGTTTTTGTGTCGCTGCCCACGGAGCTGGAGGACCTGATCCCTGAGGTGGAGGACTTCTACAAGAGGAATCACAGCGGTCGCAAACTCCACTGGCATCACCTCATGTCCAACGGCATTGTGAGTTCCACGAGGAGCCGGCGTCACGGTCTCACCGAGATAAAATGCTTTTTCACTCCTGGACTTCGGGAACAGTTTGTGGAGAGATAATGAATACACTGAATAACTTCATTAAATTCCTTCAAAGTGTTCACTGCATGTGTTATGAGCCTGAAAGCACACTGACAGAGCAGCACTGTGTCACCAGTGAGGAGACATGTCTCACCTTCTGTTTCTGTCCCGTCTGCTCAGATCACCTTTAAAAACGAGGTGGGCCAGTACGACCTGGAGGTGACCACCTTCCAGCTGGCCGTGTTGTTCGCCTGGAACCAGCGACCCAGAGAGAGGATCAGCTTCGAGAACCTCAAACTGGCCACGGAGCTGCCCGACGCCGAGCTCCGCCGCACACTCTGGGTCAGAGCGAGCAAACGTTTGAGTACAAGTCTGCAGGATTAAAGATATTTACTGAGGTTAAATCCATTCTTTGCAGCTCATGTGAAAGAAGCCTGCGTCACACAGCCGAGGTCGAGGAACATTTTACCGCCCATCTGGTGCTTTTTCTTTTTTTTTTTTTATAAGTCTGTCAGTCGTAACCCACCGGCTGTCGGTGGGTTAGTCAGAATCACTGATCTGCATCCACATCCCAGCTCGCTAATGTCTGCACGCAGGGACGGATGCTGGATCAGCTTATCACACACAGATCCTCCATGAAACCATGAAGGAAACACACACACACGACGACAGCTTCAATGATTTCAGCTGCGATGTCGTTCCGTCCATTAAAGTGTCCTCTCTGTCCTCTCTGTCCTCTCTGTCCTCTCTCTGCAGTCTCTGGTCGCCTTCCCCAAGCTGAAGAGACAGGTGTTGTCCTATGACCCTCCAGTGAGCTCGCCCAAAGACTTCACAGACAGCACGCTCTTCTACGTCAACCAGGAGTTCTCCCTCATGTATGTGATGCTGTTTCCAGGAGTCAGGTGTAGGGACGCACCGGTCCGCTTCTTTCACCTCCGATACCGATATCTGAGGTTTAGGAATCGTCCGATACCGATCCAGAAAAACAGCTGAGTTACCTCACAAACAGTCTTTCTCACTGTGTGGAAAAGACGGATCATTCTTTTGTGCATCAGACTTGACTTAAACATTTCTCTCCTATTTATTAAACGGGGGTCTGATCTCATAAATGACACATAAATTCGTACAAATAAAATATTTATTTAATTCAGCATATTTTAGTGCAGCTGAGTGTGTGTGTGTGTGTGTGTGTGTGTGTGTGTGTGTGTGTGTGTGTGTGTGTGTGTGTGTGTGTGTGTGTGTGCGTGCGTGTGTGTGCGCGCGCCCTCGCGCCCTCCTGCTCAGTGCGTACACACAGAAGCCGCTACACATCATGTAGTTGACCGATCACGTGCAGCTTGAACAGAAAAAAAGTCGACAAAAGAAAACAATAAACACAAAGCGGCTCTCGCTCCGATCGTTCCCTTCAAAGAGCTCTAAGAGCCGTTTTGACCGACGCATCACCAACTCCTCCACCTGCTCCACTGTTACAAAAAATGGCGGCGCAGCTTGATGGCCGTCGCCCTGCTAATTTCTCTGCGTGAGAAATACGAGGTGTGGCGTGTGAGCGGGTTGAAATGCATGAGGCTTCAGAGCTTTGTGGTCGTGTTATAACTTGACGTTTTACCGCCGCCCCTCAGAACACTGCGCAGGTATCGCAAGCAGCCGTCGAGTTTGTGGGCTGAGGCGGTTTGAGAAAGTTCCAGACAGCCGATCCTTTCGCTGGCTTCATTTCGAGAACAATGTGGTCCACATCGTGTGTGCTTCAGCACTGCATGTTGGTGTGCATGACGCCCCTCACAGCGCCTACAGCACAGCGTTAGACTGGATAGATCGGCCCCTGTGTATCGGACCCAATGTCACCGATACCCGATTTAGAATTTTCTTCAATATCGGGACAGATACCGATACCAATATCGGATTGGCGCATCCCTATTTAGGTGTTGGACTTCCTGTCTCATTGGTTTGTCTTGTGGAAGTTTTGCATAAAGTAACTTAAATATGTTCTTTGCACCTCACCATAAATCACTGTTTGAGTATTTGGCTGTTGATCATCTGTTATTTTCTCAGCAAAAACTCCAAAGTCCAGAAGCGGGGAAAGATCAACCTGATTGGTCGGCTGCAGCTGACCACAGAGCGAATGAGAGAAGAGGAGAATGAAGGAATCGTTCAGCTCAGAATACTCAGAACTCAGGTACAACTAATGAGGCCTGGACAGCAGCGTGAAGCCGTGTGTTAGACTGCTGAGGCGTAACGTGTCTTCTTCTTCTTCTTCTTCCTCTTCCAGGAGGCCATCATCCAAATCATGAAGATGAGGAAGAGGATCAGCAACGCCCAGCTGCAGACGGAGCTGGTGGAGATCCTGAAGAACATGTTCCTGCCTCAGAAGAAGATGATCAAGGAGCAGATCGAGTGGCTCATCGAGCACAAGTACATAAAGAGGGACGAGGCAGACATCAACACCTTCATCTACATGGCATAGGCGGCGAGGGAGGAGCGCTTTCCTGCTCTGTTTTTTACTCCTGGCCTGCGACCGGCGCTTCAAAACTACGAGAGGAGGGACGAGGAACAAGTATGTGAGGAGGAGGAGGAGGGGTGATGATGAGTAGGACGCGTACTGAAGGACAATGAAGAGCCTTTTCAACAGACGTGTGGATATTTTTGTGTTATCGGAGTGTCTTTTCCAGGCGTAGAGTCGGACTGTCTGTGTCTGCACTGCCCTCTAGTGGCGATGGGAGGAATGGCGGCGCACGGCGCCTGCCAGCAGCTCAGAAGAAAAAAAAAATAGTGACATTATTAAATGAAATACTTCCTGCCTTATTTCATCAGCAACAGACTGAGGAGGAGGAGGGAACGGAGGAAGAACGGGACAGGCTGATATCAATCCTTTGCTTTCACTTAACGCCACAGCAGCCATGGAAGCGGCAGCCATGATGCATCCCTCCTGTTCTACATTTGTCTTATTTTTGAACTGGGAATGCAAAACGTGAGAGCTGCCATGGAGGAGGAGGAGGAGGAGCGGACATGGGCGGAGAGATTAGTCCAAACTACCGAGGAGTATTTTGCCAAATTGTGTGTGTGTGAGTGAGTGAGTGTGTGTGTGTGTGTCTGTGTGTGTGGGTGCATGGTGTGTATCTGGTGTTTTAGATGTGTGTGCACTTTGAACAGCATGCTGCTTTCTGATGTTTCTGTTTGTTCTGGTTCAGTGAGGATCTGCCTCAATGCTGATGTTTCAGTGGTCCTTTTGGCCCTGTGGCAGGTAGAGTTTGTCGACAGGTAAACAGGTGTTGTCTGGACACCCTCGTCTGTGTGGGACATTATCATATCACAAGCTACTTATTAGTGTGTGAAGACCCTCTGAGCATGGTGAGATTAGATACCGGCTGAGTGCATCACAGAGGAGGCTGAACTCCACCGCATGACGCGTCACAGCCGGCAGGAATGTGTTTCACTAACGGTCAAAACCAATGAGCTGCTCGTTTTTGGGGTCTTTCTCCCCCAAGGAGAACACTGTCGGAGCTATAATACACTTCATTTAGCCATCATAGCATGTGTGTGTATGTGTGTGTGTGTGGGTCCAGTCCAGCATTCAGGTGTGAACCTTCAGGCGTCTCATTGGGTCAGAATCTGGCTGTTTGCTGCTGTGTTACACTGTATTCTGTGACCTGATTGGGAGTTTCATCCATTGGCTGATCACGCTTTTGATTGATTGATTGATTGATTGATTGATTGATTGATTGATTGATTGATTGATTGATTGATTGATCGATCTTTTCAAAGGTGTTTCTGGATGTAGAAACGAGGCCTCCATTGCACAGTTTGTCCGTCAGAAAGCATGTTTTCCACTGTCACGCATCGAGGAACAAGTGCGCCTTTTCCAGGCGTGGAGTCGGACTGTCTGAGTCTGCGCTGCCCTCTAGTGGCGATGGGAGGACCGGCAGCGCGTTCGGTAGACATTTTTCAATTATTAAAAAACAGCAACAAACATGAGATCCTTTTTAACATCTGGATTTTGGGTCTCTTCAACAGAGGAGCCCTCTGCCTACAGGTGGGCAGAGTGTACAAACAAGGGAGAAAAAAAAAAGTGAAGCGAATCCTTTCCAGGATGATTTCTGTGGGACAGTGTTTGAGTGTGCTGTCTAAAATTTACTTATTTTACTCTTTTTTTTTCTATGCACTGACCTTTAAAATCAATGTAAAGTTGTTTTAAGTCTTAAACTTCTCTGTTTTAAGTCTGACAGATCACCTTCCTGACAGTCGTACAATCCGTCTCTTCATTCTGCATCCAATAATCAGTCGATCAGATCAATCAGTCCAGACGAAGAATCGCCAGCCGGAAACGAGACGCGGCTTTCTGTGACCTCACCTGTTTCTCTTCTTCGGGGTTGGTTTTGTTGTCGGCTGCTTTCAAAGAGTGCGCAGGTGCCGCGTGGACGCCTGCGTGCTGTTCAGTTTCACGTCGCTGAGTCACGTGACGGCGTTCGTGGTGCTGCTGCTGAGACGTTTCAAATATTTTAGATTAATAATTCCTCAGCTGCTCCGCGCTCGTGGGCTCAGTGAATCAGAAAGGGAGGAAGACCTTCTGTGAGCGCGCGCGTCAGTTTCAAATGACGTCACCGAGTCCGTTTCAAGCGCCGCTGCCGTTTGACTCTGTGACGTGAAGTCGTTCTGCTCTGACGTCGGAAGACAACAGTGAATGTGTGAGATTTTTCTATTTATTGTGTATTTATGGAGAACGTTACTTCCTCCGTCGGTTGACATGTTTTTGTTGCTTCTGGTTCTGGACAGATGCTGGTGCACGAGCTAACGTCTGACGCAGAATTTCTGCTGCAGCTGTTTGATTTCAGTCTAATTTCATCCACTTTCCTCTCCTGGTGGTTGGATTCACGCCTGCAGTTTGTCCAAATGTTGAAATAGCGTTTCACTTCCGGTCACCGCGAGACCAGGATGTTGGTAATAATCAGTTTTGAAGTTTACACACTGACCCCCCCTGAGATGAACAGACTCCCCATGTCGGTGTCATCGTGCAGTTTTCTCCTCTATGCACACGTGGCTCAGTTTTCACGGACGGCAGTGAAACGCGTCCCGGTAAACGAGGACTTTCTGAACATCAGCACGCGACGCTTTGATGCGGTGAGCTCAGCCGTCCAGGTGTAATAATCTGCTGTTCAGGTGTGTTTATTAAGGCAGTGAGCGGTTTCTGCTCGTCCACGCGCTGCTGGGCCGTTTGGTGCTTTGGTGGGTCACCTGAATGTGATTGAAAGCAGCTGAATGAAAGCATAAGGCATTCTGGGAAATGTAGGCTATTTCTAAAATAAGACAAAGTCAGTTGAGGTAAAGAAGCCACCGGGGAAACATTTTTAAAAGTGATGGGGTAAATCTTCCCTTTGAGCAGTTTTCCTCTCCTGTCCTGTTACTTCACTCATGAGTCGGTAGGAACACCTGAGCTGGGACAGGTGACCCGTCCACATGCTTTGATACCAGCTGGGTTCAGCTCTGCAGGAGAAACTCAAGTTTTTAAATCTGTGGCAGAAAAAAGGGAAGACATCTGAGTTCAGATTCAAAGCAGGAGAGTCAAAAACACATTTCAGCTTTCAGATATTCAGATGAAATTTCTTCGTCGGTCCAACACTGTGGGCCAGGCTGAAATGTCCCATCAACCACTGGATGAGGATGAATCTAATGACCTTTACCGTGTCTTCTGATGTCTCTGATCTTAGTGCCACAATTTGGTTTCTGACTAACGAGCTTCCCATCAGCCTCAGCTGACGTTAGCATGCTAACTCATAGTACTGCTCTTAGCATGGCTGCTTGAATTTCTCTTGCAGAGCGATCGACGCCCACACGGTGTTTCTCTCTGAATGTTGAGCCTGTAACTGTCCAGAGTCCTGAGCTGATGTCTGACAGCAGCTCCTCAGACCTGCTTCAAAAACACCTTTTGACTTGTGCGACTAAACCACCACTGGACAGAAAACATGTTTTCATGCTTCGTACAGACATGCCACTTCCCTCCAGGGTTCCTTTTATTGAAATACAAGCACTGGTCTTGTTTTACTGCCCTTTTCTAAGACGTCCTGTATTTTAAACCGTGATAAACAATGTAGAATGTGTTATATTTTGTCCAATCAATTATCAGTATTAGCTGGTGGAACCGAAACCTTCTGTAGCTTTTCTCAGTCATTTGATCCTGATCAGACACATCTGGTTTAACTTGAGATGAGTTTCAAGGGGCTGAAAGTGGCTTTTATCTCGCGGAGCGGGCTTTGGTTGCTGTGTTTTAATCATTTGAAGCCGTGCACTCGCCCGTCAGCCCGGCCCGCACAGGTGGGCTCTTACCTGTAGCCTTGCATAGCGACAAACTTGAAGTAAACACAATCTGTCACAGCCTAAACCAGCTGAATGTTCGCCACTACATCGAGTCAAGACATTAAAGTTTGCGTTGCTGGAGGGGAGCAGAGTGGTTCAGCTACTTCAATGTGCTGCGTTTGTTTTGCTTGTTTCAAATATTTTTTAAAAGTTGAATAATTTATTTCCTGGCAAAATAAAGACAACTGTAAAGAGACGTCTGCTTTCTCTCTTTCCTTCACTTGAAGAAAGCAACCGCAGACGACATCAGCTGAGGGTCGACTTCCTGTCATTGACTTTACTGTTTGAGGTCTGTTTGATCTGAAGTCCGTCACAAATCTCAGAATGATGTAATGTCACATTTATCCTCCGAGTTAAAAAAGTACAGTGCATAAACCTGTGAAACGTGTTGAGACTGCACACTGTCCATGTTTGGAAATGTAGGGTCGGCTGGAAAAAGGCCAAACGATGAGAGAGAGTTCATGATGTCATGAATTCAGCATGAATGTTATTAAATGTGTTCATTCTTATATTCATATCAAACAAATCAGTTATAAAAAGTACAATTTTACATCACATAAGCAGTGAAATACAATGAGTAAACAGAAATGACAAATTATTCTAAATATGCAAACATGCAAGTAAACTGCTAAAACTGAAAGGTGTTAAAGTGTGAAACAAATGAATCGTAGATTTCATGCAGACTGCAGGTTTTTAAAGGTTTCAGTTTAAAGTCCTGAGTCTGGACCTTCCCAAAGACTGAACAGAAATGAGATTTTAGTCACATATTGTTGACTGTCAGTGCAGTGAAGCAGTTAATTGAACTGACTGTGGAAGTGTGAGTTACAGGACGAAGCAGCTGGAAGCCTGAGGCAAAGATCTGAACACAAGGACTTCATTCAGGTCTTCATGTTCATCTGACAGCACTGCTTTATGTTCTTACTTCTTGATATTCCCATCGTGACCTTATCCGACCGCTCGGTGTGGTTCTACAGGATGCTGCATCAGTGAAGATTAATTTAATCCAGCTGATGTTACGATGGAGGATTTTTGCTAATAGCGGCTGCGTTATGCTGCTCTGCAAGGCTAGTTTATTTGTGTAAGTTGTTTGTAATACAAAGTGCTTTACAGGAGACGAGACACTGAGACGAGATATAAAAGAAGGCAATATAAAAAGACAAAGTAAATTAAAAAAAGATAAAAATAAGCTAAAATAGAGTAAGTCTGTTTAAAGGTACAATGTGTAAGAATTGACCACCTGTCAGTCAAACAGCGTATCAGCAGAGTAACCGCCACCCGCTGCTCACGATGCTCTTCTGTTGTAATCTTTGGCTGTAGCTACTAGCTGCCATTAGCTCGTTAGCTCAGTTAGCCATGCAGCTAGCTCAGCTCACTGGAGTCTGGCCTTCTTAGAGCTCGGAGCAGCGGCTCCTCTGTTTAATCCTGAGAATGTGTTTAAGAATATTTCCTTTGCTGACATTTGTTTTTTTCTGAAACATAAAAGCTGAGACTGTCAAACTATCGCCTCCTCAGGTACAAAGTGGTATTACAAGACAAGCAGCTAGCTGCTTAGCATGCTAACTTCAGTGGATACGTCTGAGAGACGACACAGACTGAAGATCTGTGACTTCTTCACGTTCTCTTGATATCAGTTCATTTCTTGAACATTTTAAACTGAAATTCTGGTCAGATCTTCACACTGAACCTTTAAACAGCTGAATAAAAACGACAGGAAGCAGAAGTTGCTGGACTTAGCATGAGATCCGATCAGAGGAAAACAGAAGCTACACACCTGTAAACCATCTTTATGAGCTAGCTAGAGATTATTTGTGATTTCTCAGACATGTTTTCAGCCAGGACAGGAACTGTAAATCATTTTGTAAACAGATGTTTGTCCTCTGATGATCTCTGCAGACCGCCTGTAATCTTCTGTAGAGTAAACTCATTTGTCCAAAGCGTAAACATCTCTTTCTGCTTACAGACGAGCTTTTCGTAAATTTCTGTTGTAAACTGGTGACTTAACTAGAATTAAAACTCAATTATAACTTTGACGACAGCAACAGATCTGACCGCAGTCTCAGATGTTGGTGAGTACTGTACTGGTCACTATGGTGATGGTGATGGTTCCGGGGAGGTCGTTGTCACGGCGATCACCCTTGTCTCTCAGGTGGAGCGTCTGCTGGAATTCGCCTTGCTCACCTGGCAGTGTCACCTGACCCAGGAAGGAGTCCATCAGCACGTTGTCGTTGTAGATCTGAGAGACGCAGCGAGAGAGGAGCTGAGTGCTTCATCACGCCGACGGCGTCCACGCACACACACACATATGTCAGCCTTACCGACTGCCAACACACACACACACACACACACACACACACACACACAAACCTCGATGCTGATTGGCTGGTTGACTTTCTTCCTGTAGAAGAGCCCCTTGGTGTTGAAGTCCGGGCTGCGAGTGTTTTTATGGACCGGAGAACGAACTTTATGTCCCTCACAGCGAATGATCACGTAGGGGTCTGACGCTGGAGACACATACGTAAACCTGTTCAATTTATATGCTGTATAGCTTGTTGATGAATCGTGAAAAAAACAGAATTAACTGAAGTCTACCTCCATCAGAGTCCTGTCCTGCGAGTCCGTTCGCCTTCAGGATGTGGACCTGAGAGACCAGAGAGGGATAACCGCACAACCCGGACCAGCAGGTGCGTGGAGGCTCATCCAGAGTCAACTCGCTGCAGCAGAGACAGACAGAGACAGAGACAGACTTGTGTCCAGGTTCTTGTGTTTTACAGTCTTTCTGTTGTCCGTCATTAGCTTGGCTGTGGTTTAAAGAGCAACGTGTAGGTTGGTGAATCAAAGCGAATCAAAGTGTAGGAAAAATATCGAATTAAAAAAATGAGACTGAACGACAAACACTGTCGCCGTCACATGGAACATCAAGAGCTGAGCTCAAACTGGTCCAGTGTGTCCCTACTTGCAGTCGGAGGGCACGTCCGTGAAGATGCGCAGCAGGAAGTCTCCCTCCAGGCCGGGGTCAAAGGTTGTAGGTATGATGACGTAGCGGCCCTCCGGCAGGTCGGTGCGAACAAACACAGACCTGGAGTTGATGTAGATGCTCCCACCAACCTTCTGCTGGGTGACGTGCATCCGGTAGGTCCTGTTTAACTCCACCTGAACACACACACAAACACACACACACACACACACACACACAGTTTTCACTTCCACTCCCTCTCTGACTGTTGGCTCCACAAGGGGGCAGCAGGGAGCACACCTGAATGATTCCTGCTTGAGGTTTTACTCAGATTATGAGGAGAGCAATGAGAAGTCACAGATTTTGGGATTTTTTTCTTCAAAGTTTGTCTTGGGGAGCAGATCACTGCAGAGTGGTGACCACAGACAGAGAGGTGGATGCAGCGGAGCCAAAGAAGTGCATTTCTAAATGAACTGAACTCTAACCTCCCTGTTTCAGACCTGAAAAATGATCCAACCCATGAATCAAAACTGTGATTCCATCCATGAAGGTGATAATGTTACGTTTACTCTTACACCTGGAGGATTTAAATGATGTGTATGACTGAACACACACACTCCTGAGCGTACCCTGTGTATGTCGAAGCCTATAGCCAGGTTTTCTCCTTGTCCCTCTCTCAGCGTGGCTCTGCGGTCTTTCTGCTGCAAACAGATGAGAACCTCGTCCTCTGGCTTCTTCACGTCGAACACGTACTACAGCACAAAAGAAACACACACACACACACACACACACACACACACACATTGTTTGAGTTCACTCCCTCTTCCACATCAGAGAATCTGAATAAATGAGAGGAAATAACACCTGTGGGTTCTGGAGGAAGGAGTGCTTGTTGTTGACGCAGCCCCCGGCTCGGTTGAGAAGCGGGTCATCGTGGCGGCGCCAGGAGCCCCGCAGCACGGTCTCCTCCCAGGTCTTATGTATGCTCAGGTAGGACGTGTTGATGAGACGACACAGGATGAGGTCTGTGAAGTTAGCGATAAAGTCCTCAAACGTCATCCTGGGGGAAGAGAGAGAGGAAATTCAGTCATTGACCGTGTAATCAGAGATGTTAGTGACACACATGCTCCCATCCCCTGTGTGCCACCCCCACTGAAACATTTCTTGAGGGGTGGGGGGGCACTGAATATGAACCTGAAATGGCCCTCAATAGGAAACAGTTTCACTCCTGCTTTAGAGGCGTCACCATGCGCCGCATGCAGCAGCTTGTGTGTCCAGCAGGGGGCAGTGTTGCACTCACACCTACCAGAACTCTCCGTCGTCCTGCACAGTGACGCCGATCTTCTCCCGCTCGCTCTTACTGACCTTACTCCACTCCTCAGAGCTGCGAACAGGCAGACACACGTCAGTAATCTACTGTAATCTACTGGAAACGACATGAGGACGGCGGACGAGAAATGTTTGAGTTAAGAGAGATCAAATGACACGTTAACGCATTAGAGTCAGACACAGACACAGCCCGGTGCCCTGGAACTACACATGCTCCAATCATCATCATCATCATCATCATCATCATCATCATCATCATCATCATCATCATCATCATCATCATCATCATCATCATCTCCTGACAGTTAAAATAACAGTATTTTAGTTTAGTTAACTACTAAAGTACATTTCAGAAAAGATTTCATACTCTGTTTTTTAAAGGCTCTGTTTACAAACTGCTTTACAAATAAAGATTTTCCCTGGAAAACATACGATAATCTTATGAAATTGTTAAATATTACACCAGTGTTTTGAACCTTTTTGGCTTGTCTGGCTGGTTTGACCAAAGAGATGTTTCCCCTCTAAAGGTTTTGGATGTTTCAATGATTAATTTTAGACTCAAATAGCTGAAATGATCAAATCTGATTTGTGCTCATGTTGCTGATTAAACTTCTGTACTGTTACTCAGCAGTATTTTTACATTGCTGTTGTCATCAGCAGACAACCTGATGATTTGAGCTTTGTCGACTTATTATTCACCCCAGAATTCATCATGGAGGACAAAAAAAGACATCAGTTCATCTCTTCCCTTTTCGTTTCCTCTCTTTCCTGCTGAGCCTCCTCCTGCGCTCGCACCTCCTCTTCCTCACCTGTCGCTCCAGGGTCCGTTCCACTCTCTCTGTCCCCAGGGGTTTCTCATGCGGATCATGCTGAGCTTGTCTGACTTGAAGTAGGCCAGCAGGCCGTGGCCCAGCCTCACCCTGCGGACGTCTGTCACCGCGTAGGCATGGCCCTTCACCAGGCCGCAGGCCAGCCTGGCCTCCATGTCCGCGGCGCTGTTTGCCTGGAAAGACACGGCGGCACCGGTCAGTCAGTTATTCCTAAATTCATCTCAGCACTCAGCTGCTGTGAGCGTTTGCGTGTCCCTTCTCACCCGGATGGAGCAGCTGATGAGGCCTCCTCTGTTGTGGACCTTCAGGACTCTCTCGAACAGCTCGTTGCGTTTCTCTTCATCTTCTTTGAACCCGTCCTCCAACAAGTCCATTGGCTCAGACACGCCCCCCGTGAAATCCACGAGAGCGTCGGCTGTGTTGCCGCCATCCAGGGCCTCGTAGCATCCGGACATCCTGGAAACACACAAAAGCAATAAACGCTGACGTGCAGACGTTTTAGTTCATTCATTCATTTCATTCATGCTGCTCAGCTGCGAGTTCAACCAACAGCAGCTCATTTTCCACTCGTCCTCTGTTCGCTCTCCTTCCACCTGTTTCTGGTCCTGGTTCTTCAAGTCTTCAGGTCTCAGCAGCTAAATGTTCCACAATGTTCACCAGCTGTTCTTTAAGCCCCTCACACACACACACACACCCCCTCACACACACAGTGGAAGAGCTCACTTGGCGTAGGCCTTCTCCACCAGCGCGCTCCAGAACTCGTTGCTGTCGTTGGAGTGGCAGTACACCAGCTCTCCGTTCACCGTGGGCAGCCGGTCATCGATCACCACGTCCACCCACTCGCCGAACCGCCAGAAGCGGAAGTGGAAGATCCCGGCGTAGGACTGCGGCTTTTCGTCATCCCACTCCTGGTCCCTCCAGTCAGGAATCACCTGGGAAAACAGAACAACACCAGTTTGGTATTCATGGTGCCAAAGCTCAGGTCTTATTTCATACTAGTTTACTGTTTTCAAAGGAGAACGTGACTTCACATCATCACCATACATCATGTGTACGGAAAAGAAATAAACAGATTCAGAATTTCATAAAAACAACATGTCAGCAAAGGTCACACTGAATCAGTAGATTTTATTTCCTTTATCTTTTTCTATCTAAGATGTTTTAAAACTAATATAAACCCTGTAAAATGTCTCTTTCTCTAGTTTTGGTTTAGGAGATAGTGATGGGCGGCTGTGGCTCAGGAGGTCGCCTGCCAATCAGGAGGGCGGTGGTTCGATCCCTGGCCTCAGCAGTCCACATGCCGAAGTATCCTGAACCCCAAAACTGCCCCCGATGCTGCGCCATCGGTGTGTGACTTCATGTATGTCGCTCTGGATAAAAGCATCAGCCAAATGACTGACTGTAATTGTAATTGGTTTAACCAGTTTAACGTCTCTGGATCAGCGCATTTCATCAACAAACAGACAATACATCTGCTGAATGCTATAAAAGAGGACCAATAACATCCAGTGAAGACATGCACAGGCATGAGTCTCCAAAACTATTTAAAATAAACTAAAAACAGAAGCAAAAGAAGTATTCTTCAGCAAAACTAATTATCACCTCTGCCAACATCAGGTCCATGTGTTCATTCCACTAAAGAAACCAGCAGCTGTCCGTTCAGCTCTGAAAGAGTTGGAAAACATGAAGCTTCACACTCATTTCCCCTTAATTAACCTTCAGCATCTATAATTAACAGGAGCGACGGAGGATTTCTAAAGTTTTTAACAAGGGAACGCCATCCACCCATATCCTGTGCTGAAATCCCTCATCTCCACACACACACACACACACACACACACACACACACACACACACACACACACACACACACACACACCCACACACACACACACACACACACACACACACACACACACACACACACACACACAGCGTAACGATCCTCCGTGAAGGGAGTGATATAAATAAATAACTGATCCATTGAGCCAAGACCAGCTGAGCTCCCAGAAGCCCTCAGGAAACTCCCAGAGTTCCCTGTCGTACGTCATCGGCGCCTCCTGTTGCCTAGCACCCTCACACATCAGCCACCTCCTCAACGCCTTTGATAAAAGCTTAGAAAGTATTTTCCTTTGATATTCAGACATTTCAAATCAGGTCTGAGACGTCTGAAGACGAATGAGTCGAGGCCGGTTCTTGATTTCACTCTGAAAATAATATAATGTCCACAAGTCAAAGTGAATTATAAAAATTAAAAAATATGAAGAGTTTGGTGCAGGAATGTCACACATCAGGGCTGAAAACACAGGAGGACAATGACGGACCACTCTGACTGATGCTGTGTTCGTATTGATCTCATCTACTGATGCTCTCTCATTTTATGTGGCACGCCAATCAATGAGTCCCCACCAAGCTCCCCTGTGGGCAAGGGTGGGGTGGGGGTGGGGGTGGGAGGCTGGGAACAAAAGCGAGAAACTGCAACACTGTGATGGAAATAGTTAGAAAGGGGAGGGGAGGGGGAGAGAGGGAGGGAGAGAGAGAGAGAGAGAGAGAGAGAGAGAGAGAGAGAGAGAGAGAGAGAGAGAGAGAGAGAGAGAGAGAGAGCGAGCGATGGGGTGGGAGAGGTGATATCAGAAAGCAGAGCTCCATCACAGCATCCACCCGGACAGGCAGGCCTCTTCCTCTCCCTAAACCAGGATTATAACCTCCACGCGGGACATGGACAGCGCCACGGCTCCCTCCAACGCTATCGTGCTGGACTTTAAAGAGGACCCGGCGCTGACAGAGGTGAGGCTCTCGCTCTGAAATGACAACCTGTCGCCTTCAGCTCGTCACGCTGGCTGCACCGCCTGCTATCACAGCGTGTTTTTAAGTACATCACGGAAAACGAGTGTTTTCCTTCAGCTGTGACATCTCCAGAGTCAGAGGTATCCTGAAGAAGTTTTCAGAGAGGCAAACTTTTCTCCGGTTTTAGTCGACAGAGTCGTCCTCGTGCCGTCTGTTCGTACAGTTGTGTGCTCTGAATGTCGCTGCTGTGACGATCAATAGTTTCACAGCACTAACGACGAAGCTGGCCTCGCGCCTCAGAAACACTTCTGTCTGTCTGGGATCACTCAGGGCGACTTTTCTGACTCTCATCAAATGTAAAAACTCCCCTTTGCTAAAATTAATCGATTAGTAAATCAATTATTCTGCTGATTGATTCATCATTCAAGTCACTTCTCGAGTAAAAATGTGAAACATTTGTTTGAACTTGAGTTCTGGACTGCTGGTTGGACAAAACAAGACGTGAAGAAGTGAGCTTAAAAAATTAAATGATTATGGAAAAGTAATGATGAAAAGACTCTAATACACTCAGCTGCATGAATATCCAGATGGGACAGTTTGCTCAGGTTGACTTTGAGGCTGAGGACTTAGAAAAGAGCCGTGCTGTCCATAAGACACGTCCTAACAGAGACTGTGTCAAACTGATGAACGTGCTGCTCGCCTGCTGTTCGACATGCTGAGATTATGGTAACACAGCGTTGTTGAAAGGTAATCACGCTCCTTCTCTTCTGCACGTCACACGCTCCACTGACATGTAGAAAACCTCCCGTCCTGACTGATTATCTTTATGCCGTCTTCATGCACTTTAACCCTGAACGGTCACGAGTCAGAAAGGTTTGCTCCTGTCTCCAGGTGATGATGATGATGATGGTGCTCTGAGAGGAAGCACAGCGTGACCAAGTCGTCCCTGAACTCAACACGACTGAAACATCTGTGAAAAGGCTTTAAGCAGCACAGACGGTTGATTTTAGTTTGATCGGGCTTCTGGAAAACGTCTTTCTTGGTTTGTCATTGTGATGTTTTGTCTCTATATTCTTCAAACTGTCTTTTTTCCACCAAAGACTAAACAGAGACAGTACAGTGAGTCCAGATTTAACCGGATGATGCTTAGAAAATATATGCAGCATTAATGCCTTCACGGCTCGTCCGCACCCCGCTGGGCGCCTCCTGTGGTCGTCCACAGGGCTCTGGATGGATCACTCTTTCTATGTGTTTCCTCTGCAGATGATGCGTCTCCGCGTGTCGTCCTTGCAGCGCTCAGGACAGAAGCGTCAGGACGGCGAGCGCCTGCTTCTCCCCCACGAGGCTGTGTACCGGCTGGACTTCCCCTCTCAGGAGCTGAACTTCTCCCGCTGGTACTTCTCCCTCGTCGCCTACGGTCGCGTCACCATCACCGGCATTTCCCAGCACTGGACCCCCGACCTCACCAACCTGATGACCCGCCAGCTGCTGGAGCCCATCGGAACGTTTTGGCGAAACACCGACGACCCGGAGGATTCGCCGCTCAAATGGCTGGAGGCGGACATGCAGGAGTTTGGGGAGAGGATTGCTGAGCTGGCCAAGGTGAGGAAGGTGATGTACTTCCTGTTTGCGTTCAAGGACGGGACGCAGGCGGCGAATCTCAGCTGCTCGGTGGAGTTCACGCCAGACAAATAACTCCTGGCTGTCCCTCAGTAGAGTGCTGTTAGAGCGTCGCCTTGTTTGGTCACAGTAGAGCTCTGCACCTTTTCCACGCCGTCAGAGAAATCCCTCGCTCTCCCTCAAACGCTCACTCTGAGTGCTTCGCCCTGGACTTCATCTGCTACGCTTCATTCTGACAGTTTGGCACAAAGAGCAAACTTTCAAAAACCGACCTCGACCGCCGAGTCAAGATCTTCTGAGCGCTGATTCAAACAGCTGTTAAGAAAGTATTCCTCAAAAGAAAAGCATGAAAGCACTTTACTTAACCTTAATCCTCATGTGTGACATGAATCAGGTTTAGAGTTCGTACAGCAGCGCGACCGCTCATAAAAAATGATGTTAAAACTTATGAAGTGAATAAAAGCCATCACAAATGTTCTCTGAAATCATCTCTGTGAACAACAAGCGGCTCCTCCTGGAAATAAAACCTGCCTTTTCTGAAAATTAATGTGTGTGTGTGTGTGTGTGTGTGTGTGTGTGTGTGTGTGTGTGTGTGTGTGTGTGTGTGTGTGTGTGTGTGTGTGTGTGTGTGTGTGTGTGTGTGACGACTTGTTCTTGGAGCTGTTCCTGTTTTTGTCGTTGTTGTGTTTGTTTCTGGAAGCTTCCATCGTTCATGGATCAGACGGCCATCCAGCTAACGCTCACATCCAGTGACACAAAGCAGATCAATGGAGTGACATCTATTAAATCTGGTGTGTGCTCTCACTGGTGCTGATTTTTATTGGTGTTACTGGACAGACAAAGAGGAAGAGGAAGAGGAAGAGGAAGAGGAGTCAGATTTACAAATGAAGCCCAGAACCACACGTTCGCCTCCATGATGGACCCTGGATCCAGAGCAGAGACGGATTTTGATTCGCGTCCTCTCACCTCAAGCTTTTCAGTAAGAAGTAAAAGTAAAGATGAAAAGCGAAGATGAAGAGGAGGAGAGACAGTCGGAGGGGAAAAGCAGAGCGACAGGTGAGGAGATGAGCGAAGAGTCTGTCCTGCTGTGTTCAGGTCGTGGTCTGCTCTCTCAGGCTGTTTCTGATTTACAGTCTCATGAGTAAAAAATGGGCTCGGCTCTGGTTGACATTACCACGTTAATACTACAAATACTGCAGTTATGTAACGGCTCATCAACCTTTACTTTATTTTACTACATTAACCAGGAACCTGTGAGTAACAGATCAGCAGGCTGCTGTTTGTAAAAGCACATTAACATGATTTTAATAACTGCTGATGTGTCATCCAAACTTCAGCTTCTGCTGTAATAAACGCTGCATTTCCGTCTCTGTCTTTCCGTCTCTGTCTTTCCGTCTCTGTCTTTCTGTCTCAGTCTTTCCGTCTCGGTCTTTCCGTCTCCTTGAGTCTCAGCTGGACTGTTGTGTTTACAGCTACAGTATCTGGTCGTAAGTGTTTCCAGTCAAACTCTCCACCTTAGCTGGAGCCACTTCCTGGCAGTCACAAGGTTTTGTTTCGCTCATCCAATCTGTGCTTTTACTGTGGTGAGTCAGAGAGACAGAGCTGCTTCAGCGAGGACAGACAGGGGACAGACAGGGGACATCACCACTGCAGCTTTTCTTTGTCGTTAATGAAATCTGCGGTCTGTGGCTCATTAAAGCCTTTGTGTTGATGTTTTTGTCAAATTCCTTTCAGGGCACAGGAACAATATTTGGAAAATGAGACATAAAATGATGAATTTCAATCCAAAAAGCGAAACTTCATCTTTAAAGTTTGATTAGATGTCTTACAAAATGAGTTAAAACCTACAATGGATGCAAATTTGAGCACTTTATAAAACAGAAGAAAGAAAAAGAAGCGTGATTTTCTGCTGAATATAACACAAACAGTGACTAAAAGAACTTTAACTTCAGTGAAAACATGAAGGGTTATTGTGTAAGAGGGACCTTTGCAACATGTCCTGCGTCCTAAAGGACGGTGAGGACAGGGTCTCTTCCCTCTGGAAAAACAAAATGATGCCGTCATCAGACTACATCTGCACTCATCACACTCGAGGCTTAATAAGAGTTTCTAAACCTGTGTGTGTGTGTTGGGCCGTTGACGGCGTGTTGGCTGCTCCACTGAGGCGACGCCATCTTTAACGGCTTTCAGTTTCCCTTCAGCTGATGGAAAAGTGAGCGCTGCAGAGGACCTCTGAGACCAGACGGGAGGAAGGAGGCAACCAAGAGTGGAAAAACACAAGTACACACACAACCAGGACTCCAACAGTATGCGCTCATGCTTAGTGTGTGTGTGTGTGTGTGTGTGTGTGTGTGTGTGTGTGTGTCGATGGTCTGAAAGGGCTGCAGGTCAGAGGTCGTGTGTGGATCCTGTCCACTCGCTGTGATTCACTCTAATGACGTCCTAACTGTTTAATTCAGATTAAAGCCTGAGAGATGAACCGTCTTTAAACTTTAGAACATGGTGAGAGAGCAGCTTATGAGAGCAGCAATCCCTTTTGGGGTTGCGGGGGGGCTGGAGCCTATCCCAGCTGTCATTGGGCGAGAGGCAGGGTACACCCTGGACCGGTCGCCAGTCAATCACAGGGCAACATATACAGACAGACAACCATTCACACTCACACACACACCTAAGGACAATTTGGAGTCACCAGTTAACCTAACGAGCATGTTTTTGGTCAGTGGGAGGAAGCCAGAGAGAACCCACGCATGCACGGGAAGAGCATGCAAACTTCACACAGAAAGGCCCCGCCCGACCCGGGGATCGCCACCGTGCCGTCCGCTGAGAGAAAATCCCTTCGCTCATGCATCAGTGTGGTTCCCGAGTGTCAGGGTGTTCATCACGGTCACTGGTGCCACCTCATGGCCGTCCTTTACCACAGCGATCTGTGCAAGCTCCTCCAGTTTGTCATGACATCATTTTACATTTAAAAAAGCAGCTGTGAACAAGCACAACTCTGTTATTCACTTGTCTGTGAGGGAGCATTTCGTGATCAGGACTATTTCACAATGAGTCGAGCTCGTGATCTATGAGCTCAAACGTGCGTCATTATTAAGAATCTAAAGTCCTGAAGAGCACTTAGTGCACGCAGTCAGTGTGTGGTGGCTCAGTGTTCATATGAATACTGGCTGAGTGCTGCAGAGAAATTCACCACAACCAATGAACAAAGCATGACTGTAGACAGTGTCTATGAAAAAACAAGGGGTGTGTGTGTGTGTGTGTGTGTGTGTGTGTGTGTGTGTGTGTGTGTGTGTGTGTGTGTGTGTGTAGTAATCTATCAGAGAATCTCTTGGATTACACAAAGTGCTGCAGCACGGACAAAACTTAAGTAAACACACACCCAGTCACACACATGTAACCACCATATACTTGAATGCACACATGCCCACACCCATACGCACACACACCCGGTGTGTGCATGCATCCGCCTCCACCAGCTGCGGCTCGGCCACTTTAACAATGTCATGGAATAACACTTGATTGGTTGGGATGGTGTGTTGTTGGAGTCAGCGTCTCATTGATTTACTCAGTTTTGTGTGTTTTTGTGTAATATTGCGTCATTTTGGTCTTGTGATGGACTCTTATGTAAACACTGAGTGCTGTGTTACAGACCAGGGGAAAAACACTGTTTGCTTTGAGGTTACAAAACCAACAAAGACAAAACAAGGACGCCGTCTCTGTGTCTTTGTCTCACCTTCTGCCACAGCGCCTCTCTGGAAGCCAGACTGGAGCAGGCGGCCACGAACCAGCAGTTTCCCAGCTGGCCTTGGTGCAGGTCGTGGGCGCTGATGCCGTCCACGAACAGATGTGGGTTGCTGCTTAACTCCTAGAATAATAACAGGTAAAACAAGTTATTTCAAAGTTCACTGGAGAAGCTGCATTTTTACAATTAATTTCTCTTTTCGAGAGACAGGAAGTTAACAGGATAAGGATGAGTGTGGCTCTGATTGAAGCATAAAGCAGGTTTTAGTCCTTTTCTACTGAACACTGCAGCATGTTTCTATTGTGGTGTCTGTGGCCGCTCCACAGCTGTTCACTGGAGAGCATACTGGGCAGCTGCCAGGCCTGGATGAACGTGAAGTCAGAGCACTCAGTTGACCATCATACAGCTAAACACAGGCTAAACACACCCTCTGATTAGGCAGAAGCTGCTCCTCAATGCTCAAAGCACGACAAACCACAGAGCACGAGAGGCGGACGATCAGCTCTGCAGCCAAATGACAGAGCTGGGAAAAACCAGTGAACAACACACCCCGCAAGACAACTAACTGTGACCTGAGAGATGGACAGCATGAAGATCACTTATTTACATGTTATAGCTGAAAACTTTCGATATAAAGTGTTAATAGGTCCCTTTAGAGGTGACTGTAGGCAGAGTTTCTTACAGTCAGGTTAGCTGTGTCCCCATGCTAAGCTAAGCTAACGTCTGCTGCTATAGCTTCATATTCAACAGCACAGGGGGCAGCGTGATATCAAGGAGTGAATAAGTAAACATGTGATGAGTAAAACAAGGAGCAGCACTGATCATAAAGTCTGACAGCAGCAGGAAGGACGGAGCTGCAGTATCTCTCCGTCATACACCGCGGGTGGAGCACAGTGATGTGCAGGGGGTGGGACCGCCTGCTGCCTTACATGGTGCAGCCGTGTCGTCAGTCCGGTCCAGCGTAAGCTCGAGTGAACACACAGGTGCCTGTAAGTCAGGACACACATCAGCCAACGCCGCCGCGTCACAGACGTGTTCCCCGAGACGCTCGATCAGCACAGACGTGAGCTTTGTCAAACCCTGAAGTTACCTCAGAAAGACAGAAAGACGGTCCAGATCAGGGAGAAACAACACCAAAGCTTCCTCTCTGTCCACTTCCTGGATAAATCAACAACATCGATCGATCTGAGTGCTTTAGGTTTCCTGTTTAATTATTTAACAGCTCAGATGGTCAATGGTGACGCATCAGCATCATCCTTCTCCACCATCTGAAAGCTGGAGTTCAGGGAAGAGTGAAAAGCGCTCAGTCACAGTTTGTGATGAAGGCAGTCCATCCAACAAGACGACATGTCTGCTTCTGAATACATCCGCTTTTCCAACAACGTCACAGAAGTACAGCACTGAATCTTTCAAAGACATCCATGCATTTTGTTTATTTATTGATTAATGACACTGAATGTCATTTGATGGAGATTTGGACAAAACATTTGCGATGAAGCACCGAAGATGTTGTGAGTTTTTGAAGCGGCTTTGCCTTGAAGGAGAACTTCTCCTCTCGAGGCCTCCGTGTTTTCTGTGTTTCATCTCAGCTTTCAGAGAACAGTCTTAAATCAGCTTGGGTTGGACTCCTCAGTGTTATTCTGGGTCTGAGTAGTATTTAAGGAAATACAGTTTTGGGTGCAGAGGTTACTTAAGGTCTTTCATTTACTGCTCACCCTCTCTTAACATCAGCAACATATCATCTCCTGCTTTTTGGGCCATTTGGTATCTAGTCTAAGCTCAGCTGGACTGCAGAACACAAGCTTGGCCAGAAGGGAAACAGAACATATATCGCTGAATGATAATCTGTTTATTGCTCAGGTGTGTGGAGACCTTTGAGCTCGAGTCACCGGCAGAAACAGGGGCGTGTAGGCTCATTAATCAATACCGTAACTTCACAGTTTGATCACTTTCCATGTCTGCTCTGAGAAACGTTTTATATTTTAATCCAAATTCAACCACAAATAAGACACTTCGGCATGTTCTCAACACAAATCAGATGTGGCTTCTTTCAGCATCCACCACTGAGACGTCTCAGCGTGTTATTCTGCCGTCCATACATGAACGTCCAGCCGCTGCAGTGTGATTTCAGTGGGCTGAATTCCAGAAATTCCTCTCTCCATTCAGTCCTCTGCTCTTGTCTCATGACCGCGTCCCCCTGTCCCACCTACAGATCCCGTCTGTTTCCTGTCTCTCTGCTGGGAATCAGCTGATGTGTCCATGTGAGCATCAACGTTTTTAGGACTATTCTTCACTGTGTTGGACACAGAGTGGGGTGAGCAGTAAGGCTGCCACTGGAGTTTAGGAAATTCATGCTCATACTTCGTGAAGTGATCTGTTTTCTCACCTTAGGCCTTTTCCAGGTGACTCTGCCGATGCGGTTGCTCTGGTAGAACAGAGACTGGTCGGACGTTGGGAACAGAGGGTCTTCAAAGAGTCGTCCATTCAGCTGGCACTGCCTCCTCAGTGTAGCGAAGGACTGGCCCTCGTATGGGACGACCATCCCCCTGCAGACAGACGCCAACAGAGGCCGTAAAGACCAGAAGACGACACGATTTTCATAAAAACATCAAAGGGCCGGCTGTAAGGTCACACACAGTACAGAACACAGATCAAGTGGAAATAAAGGCAGGTCTGAGAGTAAAAAACTTGTAACAGCCCCAAAACATGCACACAAGACAGTCAAGTGAAGCATCCCACCAATCACGTGACAGGATGACAAACAGAGGCTGGACAGTCGTGTTTAGCTACGGATCATCAGCAAAGCAAACACACCATGAGAGTTTCATGGCTGTGTGTGTGTGTGTGTGTGTGTGTGTGTGTGAGTGTGTGTGTGAGTGTGTGTGTGTGTGCGCACGCGCATCAGCTTCAAGTGCCTGACCTGGTGACTAAGTCCTCAGAGCAGCTTTCTGGCTGCCAAATACACTGAGAGAGCCACACAAAGAGGAAGTGGTGTGTGTGCGTTTGTATGGGATGGGGACACGGGGGGCCTGGTGAGGTGGGAGCTTCTATTTTAAAGGTACAGTTCACCCAAAAACACACACACATTTCCCTTTTACCTGACGTGCGGTCTGGAGTCAGATTCAGTTCCCTGAAGTCAGTGAATACTGTCGTTTGATTTGTCGTTTCCAAACACAGTAACGTCTCTCACAGTGACCTTATACTTCAGCAGAAAGTGAAACTTCAGCTACGCTACAAACATATGATGAACATATAGAATATGACGCACTGCTGTAGATTAAACTGGCCAAAAAGTAGTTAAAAAGAGCTCAACCTTCATAGATAACATCAAATATATAACAGAAAATCACTGACAGGAAGCAGTTTAGGAACATTTTCTCATAATACTCACATACTTTTACTTATAGACGAGTATTTTCCACACCATATTAGTACTTTAGTACTTTTACTTTAAGAAGGATCTGAACACTTCGTCCATCACTGGCCACCAGGATGCTGGTTACCGTGGAGACAGTTCATGGGAGACATCAGGCCGGTCAGTAATTACATCAGTGTCAATTAAAGACACTAAACAGAGAGAGGACGCTGGACAGAGCAGATGAGAGTGTGTGTGTATCACACATGTTGTGGGGACACAATTGTATTTACACAGTCACACTGTGAGGACGTGTCTTCCTTACGAGGACAAACTTGGACATTGAAGTCCGTGAAGTGAGCAGACTTCTCATTGAAGACGTGAGAGCTGATCGTCTGCTTCTGGGTTATTGTTTGAGGCAGTCAGAGCACATCTGAGGTCAAACACTGGAGGTCAGAGACAAAGTCTCACTCGGGGAGTTCAGAGACATGTCCAGGGTGAGGACGAGCCAAGGGTGTGCCCGCGGCTGTGTGCATGCATGACGTGGTGGCTGCTGTCCAGAGGAAATTACTGCTCAGCTGAAGAGTTTCAGGTCAGAACAGCGTTTTTCTGACCGACAGTCCAAAAGTCACATTTATTTTACAACGAAAAGCAGCAAATATTCATATTTGAGAAGCTGCATTTCTATTGATACTGAAAAACAATTATGAAACATTCATTTTAATAGTTTCCTGTCAACCTACTAATCTATTAATCAGAACATTTGCCTCTAAAATGATAAGTCCATTACTTAATCCATCGACAGAGAACAACAACTGATCTGTAAATAATTCATCCAGCAAAACGCTAAACATGTTTTCAGCTTCTCAGATGTAAGAATTTGTTTCTTAACCTCATTTGATCTGAAAATATTTGGGGTTGAGACGGTTGGCGGGACAAAAAAGAAATATGAAGCAAAACCCGGCCAGCACTGGATTTCTGAGGCTGAGAGCGACTTTAAAGATTTACTAACAATATTTGTCTAATATTTAGTGATTTTGGGAGAAACACTGTAGGCAGACAGAGCAATCAATGGATTAACAGTGGAAATAATCAGTGAAATAACAGCGTCAGCCGACTGAAAACCCTCGATTGCTCATCAGCAGCTCTAACAAGCTGCTGATGCAGAGGGTGGACCAGCTCCACCTCTCTGGACTGTAAGGTGAGGGTTAGGGTTAGTGGTTGGACCGAAGGTGGAGCTGGACTTGGACTTCCTCCTCTTTCTTGCTGTCTCACCACATTAACTTCTCTTATTCTTACCCATGAGTTAGGCTCAGTCTTTAAAAGTGCAGCTCACGGCTGATTCACTGGATGTGTGACTGGACGACACTGTTTCTAGACTCCTGCATTAAGATGAACACTGAAAGACCACCAGCGCTATAAATACAGACACAGAGGCTTGATTATGGCGCAACAACAGAGGAAAACCAGCCAAACATGGGTGTGGTTCCATGTGGGCACCGACAGACATGCCATCCAGACAACTGAACAACAACTCAGTGCAGATGTTTAATTATCACATGTGGGCATTTTAGATGACGTGTGACATGAACGGCATGAACACATTTCATGGACACATGTGCAGCTTTGTCTTTGTCTCAAACAGTCTACATGTCCGTCTCTAAAAATCAACTTAAAGACACATCTTCTAAAAGGGACTTAAGCATTTTTCAGCTGCATCAAGTCACCCAGATTAAGTCGCAAATCACACCGGAAATTGGTAAAATTTGCCTTCAACTTAAAAGTGCAATGTCTGACACGGAAAAGAGCATAGTACTGGAAAACGGATTTGACATGTTAATATACGACTTCCAAAACCGTCTCTAATCATTATTTGGAAGAAAATGCAATTGTCATTATTATTAATCATCGTATTTATGTCTTGAAAACTTGTTTAGTAGCGAGCTGCACTAAAAGGTGGATTTCAATCAGGTCCTGTTTCATTATCATGGATTCCCCATACACCACCATCACGATGCATGTGTGACAGTCATTGACTCTGAGGAGATATCAAGACTTAAATGACATTATTTCACCGCAGGATTCATCAAACCTTTACTTCAAAAGTAACCTGTAATAAATGCCTTTTATTTTGAAGGTTGCTGTCGGAAGTGTGTTTATTTACATATGCGCGCTTCAAAGAGCTTATTTTCAAAGATTTTTCTGTCCTGTGAGGGGGAGGAAAACGAAACCGCGAACAAATTATGTCTTACATTACTGTAATGTTTTGCTTCTATCCGGTTCTTTCCTAACACTTTTTCCTCATCTAACGTTTACAACAAAAGGTCCACAACTCGTTTCAACGTACACTTTGTCGAAGTCCATGTGTATGAATTTCAAGCCGTGAATTGAATTAACGATAAACTCCATTAACCACTCGTTAATAACGGTTGGCCGTGAGCTTTCCTCACAGAAGTCCTGTGACTCATGATGGAAAGACACTTCAGCGCAAAGTTAAGTTTAACAAATGGAAGTTTACCTGTTAAAATGTTTGGTTTAATGTCAGCTCCTCGGACGGCTGCTGCTGCGTCTTCTTCTTCTTCTTCTGCTTCTTCTTCTTCTTCCTCCAGCAGGAATTCAGTGTTTTTTCTTCCTCTCTGTCAAGAATTCGGTGATGTGCGGAGCTTTTCAGCGGAGTTCAGATCAGATAGCTTAGAGCACTCAAAGTAAAATATCACACACACACACACACACACACACACACACACACACACACACACACACACACACACACACACACACACACACACACACACACACACACACACACACACACACACACACACACACACACACACACAGAGGAGGAGCTTAAACAGACCAGCCCATCTTCGCTGATCTGGAGGCTCGGGCGAGATTCTCTGGTGCCTTCAGGTGCGGCACGGACAAATTGCCATTGAACCTTGAACTACTCATTATATCATTTTAGGGTAGTTCCCTTACATTATTATGTAATAATGATAATGATAATAAACTTTATTTGTATAGCACCTTTCATACAGGAGTTGCGGGATGCTTTACATTAAAAAAGACAGAATGGACATAAAAAAGATAAAAATGAATGCAAAAAAAAAAAAAACTAAGTAAGGATGAAAATAAAAATAAAGCTAACGTGTAAAACCACACAATTAAATATCAAAATCTAGGTAGAATAAGGAGAAGAGGATAGACATAAAACAGATAAAAAGTGAATGTAAAATAAGATGGAATAAAGACATATATAACATAATATGCAAAGGATGCAGCTGAATTATTTTTTTGTTTGGTTGATGAGTAAATATTGTGTATCTATTTAAAGTAATAAACAAAATATAGGAAACACAGCACAGAAGGAGTTAACTGGAAACCTAGAAATAAAGGAGCACCATTAACATTTTATGACAGCTGGAGGGAATTTACTGTAAGGAGTTATGGTTTCCTCAAAGCTTTAGTTATCCACCACTGACCTCTGCTGGCTGCTTCATTAAGTACTCGTATGAGCAAAAGATAAGAATGCAGCCATGTGTGGTCTGCTGTTTGCACTATACCTGATCAGTATTTAAAGGCTCCAAAAGTAAGTGGAACTAGGTGGTCAGCAGGGCTCAGAGCTTATATTTGCCCCATGTCCACTCAGCAGATTAAACAGGCTCTAACAGCTGTGCTGGGTGGCCTGGGGTTAAAGCGTCTCAACAAAATCCACAGCAGCAAAACAGGAAATATGCGAGTGTTTACCTTGGTGAAGTGAAGAAGTGATCCCTGTCATGTCAGTGAGAGTCGAGCCTTCTGGAGACAACTAATTCCCCATGAGGAGCATAACAAGATTCATTCTGTCTGGGTTTTGAATAGACAGGACGAAAACCAGATGAGAGGAGCATAAAGAAATGTTTTTCAGGATGCCTGCGGGATGGCTAAGGGATGACGCCCCTTTGGTCCAGACCCTTTCAATGATTACTGGATTGATGCCTGTTCTGTGTACAGCCTCACAGAGCTGTTAGCATGGCTGCAGACTCCACCATGTCCATGCAGGAGGAGCAGCATGAGCAGCTTGCACCTTCAGAACGTGCTTACTGGGATGGAAATGAGGCTGATGGTTAGTGAAGTTCCTATTGGCTGAAGAATACCCTCCTTTACTCAGTGGTGCTTTAGCAGAGGAGGACAGCAGCATATTTCTGAGATCAAGCTGTCCACCCTCCGCAGGCTTTGGTCTCACTGCCTGAAACGCTTAAGAACTGCTGCAGGCGACTTTATAAAACATCACCAGTGTCTCTGTGATGCTATTAATCTTTAACATCATGAGAGGAGAGGACATCCACAGTGTCATGTGAGAGACTGCACTTTACACTTTGCCAGAGGAGACAGTACCACCAGCACGTCCATCAGATAGTGTGTGTTCGCACACAAGAAGGAAAACACGGCTGCATTTAGAGGAAGTCATACAAGCTGTTACAGGTAAATATCATCAACTCAGACTGCACATGGACTCCTGTGACTGACGGTCCACATATGAAGGATGCAGCTGAGTATCTCTTATCTTTTGTCTCGTCTTCTCCTCTCACTTGTGTAACTCTGCTGGCGCGTTTCTCCAACTTCAGTCCTGTATGGTAAATTTAAACAGCTGAAACTGACATGGATTTGACATTTTGGAAACATCTTTTCATCTAAAATGACAGATTTACTCGATCTGACAGATGTGGTCACCTCGTCCATGATTTCTTAGCCACCTGAGAGCAGCTAAAAAAGCCTAAATCACAACACATGAAGGCCTTATTGAGCTATTATGGCGAACATGTTAGCAAACAGCCAGGAGCTGTTTGATGAATGGAAGTCTAACATTCACCTCTGCTTTTCTTCTCTGTTTGGCCTCCAGTGAGAAAAAATATCTGTCTCCTCAGCTGCTAAATGTTCCACTTTATTCACCAGATAGTCCCTAATTTGTCTGCTGTTTGGAGCCAGTGGTGTCCAGTGAGTTTCTAACAGAGCTCGTTTGCTGGGAATGAGACTGATATGAGCTGAGTTTGTAGCCTGGAACACATTTTCCTCATTTTTAATCTCATAGCTGTTTCTACAAACATGCTGATTAGAGCAGGTTTAAACACAGGTTTCTTTCTTCGTTACCTGGAGCCCTGCTGTGGACCCAGCTGTCACAGACTTTTGCATTTACTGCACCTGAATCATAAAAAACATCTGACTCTTGTTTCCTGTGCAGGTTTAAAAAAATGTTAACCCGGTGGTTCGCTGTCGCAGCGTTTCTGGCCAGCTCAGCGAATGCAGAGAGAGCAGCTGTTACTGTTGCACCAACCTGCAGGGTCAAAGGTCAAGCTGAGGTAGCGCTGACTTTAAACTGTGGAGATGGAAAGAGCACAGGTCAGTAAAGAGGATTAACACTAACAGAGAAGACGGGACAGTCCTGCCTCACCTGAGTGACTTCATTCACCCGAATAAACCGATCGATACGTTCATTGTTGGTTTTGGTATTTTCATGAAATTTGTTGCAGTATGAATAATCTAGACTAACACCAACCACATCAGCATGCACATGAAGCTCTGAGGCTCCTCACCTGTGACTGCTCCTTCTGTCATGTGTAGGTGTGGTCCAGTACTGGCACAGCCCCTTTGGAGACATTCAGACCCCTGGTTTCCGCAGTAAACTGGACCCTGTATTTATGCACCATGACGGGAGCCTGGTGGTCCCCAACACCAGCACGCACCACAGCGGCCTGTACTACTGCCTCCTGCAGCACGCAGAGGGAGCTACACTGTGGCCGTACGAGCTCCATGTTGGTCAGAAAACTCAGAAGAACCAAGAACGCAGCAAATACGAGCAAGGCAGCAGCTGCGATGCGTTCAGGGTCAGGCGGGATGTGGGGTCTGAGGCGGAGCAGCAGGCAGAGGTTTCACATGGGGAGTTCGCTGGAGCTGTGGCAGCATCGGTGCTGCTGACGTTCGTGCTGGGATTCAGCGCCGGAGCTCTGAGCAGGACACACGTTCTCAGGTGCGTTCAGGGCCCAGACATCCTCCCCAAAATCTGACATGTCTGTTGAATCATTTTGCAGTTACTAAATGCTCCAAACCGGATGTTTTCTTAGAGATCAAAGCTGGACGAGGAATTTAATCCAGGAGACTAAGCTGAGCTTTAAACAACCCGACAGTGAGATCACCATCTCTGTGTCAGAAATGATCTAAATTGTAGAATCCATGTCTTTAGTGTAAGAACAAAGTGTGTAAATCTAATTAATAACTCCCCGTGCATCATTTCCTCTCAGGTGTTTAGGGGCAGTCACTGAGGGGTTACGATCACCACAGAAATGCCGCCAAGCTGACAGGCCGCACCATGGCTCCGAGGTCATCGACACCACCCCACCGCCCACCTACGACAACCAGGCCTTTGAGATGGAACATGTGTGGGACGACAACTCTGCAAACTGTGCAATCCTGGAAATGTCAAATTCATCGATAACCTTGTCTCCCCCCGCCAAACCTCAGAGAAGCTTCCGGGATAAACGACAGGAGGAGCAGGAAACCACCGTCTATCTGGAGGGATGTGACCACGTGAAAGAAGAGGAGAGAAGGATGGAGGGAAGAAGTCTGCAGGAGAGGAATGAAGGATGCGATCAGGAGACAGCGGAGGGAAGAGACTTGTATCTGTTAGGAGAAGGAGGAGGGAGTCAAACCGAAACTGATGAGGAGGAGTGCAGTGCAGAGGGAGAGGAGAAAGGAGAAAGAGAGAGCACAGAGGACAAGAAGGAATGGAGACAAGAGGAGGAGATAGAGGAGGCAGGTGAGCAGGAGAACAGGAGAAAAGTAGAGGAGAGGAGAGGAAGTGAGGAGGAGAAAGAGGGAGCTGAGAGGAGGGAGGAGGAGGAGAAAACAGAAGGAAGTGATGGAGAAAAGAGGGATGAAGATGGAGAGACAGACATCTGTAGCAAACACAAGACAGAGGTAGGAGGAGAGCCGGCGTCCTCCCGTCCCCGCCCGGCTCCTCGCAGCCGCGTCATTCGCCTGTACCAGTACGACGATGACGGACAGCGATACTGCCACCTCCCTGACCCCGCCCCCGACGAGCCCCGCCCCGCCCCCAGACTCAAACAGCGCTCCGTCTCTTTGACGCGCCTCAACGCCATCATGGCTGCCGCCTCCGCAGGGCCGCTGGACAGAGAGCCGGGGAGGGAGGAGGGAGAGGAGCGGCCACACTTCCACATGGACATTTGAGAGACGTTACAGAGGGTGGACAAAATAACGACAACACCATTAAACATTTACCGTACTGTTGGTATAAATACACCATTTCTGTGTGCAATGAAAGCAGCTATGAAGTCAGAAATCTACCTGGATCACTTACTCTCATATCTGTGCTTGTTAAGTGTTTGATGAATGAAAACCTCGAGTTTTACCGATTATTAAGAAGCAGCCTGTCATACTTCCTTTCCCTCTTTATTACTGTGAAAACATCTACAAACAAAACACAAAATGGGAAAAATAATTACCAGGAAAACATAATTCCACCGCTCCTCTCAGTTCAGTTTTTGTACTCTTACTTTAAGACCTTTTCCTCCACATCTTCTTTTCTCCAAATGAACACTATAAAAAGTCTACTCGGCGAGAGAAGGGCCTCTGGACCACAGCTGCTGACGGTGCACAGAGACGACCTCCGATGGGATGTGGGTGCTCAGAGTCCACAGGGATGATTCTGCTGTCTGTGTTTGTGTTTGCTGGAGTCAATCAAAGTGTTGGTCGGATCTGCAGTTCCTCCTTTTTCTGAAACGTGTTTGTGGTTTTTGTTTTATCTCCCTCTTTGTCCCTTTTGGCTTTGTGACGTTTGCTACGCTGCTGACCAACTTCTCTGCCACTCCACAAACTCGTCCAGCAGCACGGGCCCTGCAGACAAAACAACAAGGCCATAAATGATGTTAATGCAGTTCCTGTAACAACAGTAACAATGATAAATGTCTTTGTAAGGTATCTCATGCTGTGCTTGTGTCACATAATACAAGTACAAACAGCTCCTCTCATTCAGGATCAAAATAAGATCGCTTTTTTCTCCAAGACGTACTAGTGATCAGTATTTATGGAGAACGAGCTTGCAAACATCAATCACCATTTATTTCAGCACTGAAGCGCTGATGGCAGAGAACTTTCTCAAGTCAAAGATCTTGGTAACGTTGGACTCAGAACTGAATTTTGAGGCTCATATAAAGCATTTTACCACCTGAAAAACACCAAACCAAAGAACGCCAGATTCTCTCTCAAGCCAGTGCAGAGACACTTATTCATGCTTTTATTACCTGCAGGATTGATTACTGCAATGCTCTTCTCTCTGGTCTCCATAAAAGAATATTTTTCAACTACAGTTACTTCAAAACTCAGCCGCTTGAATGCTGACAAAGACCAGAAAGAGAGCTCACATTACACCGATTTAAAGTCCCTGCATTGGCTTCCTGTGCGTTTTAGAGTTGATTTTAAAATTCTTTCACTGGTTTATAAAGCTCTTAATGGTCTTGTTCTTCTTATCTATATAACTTGCTTTTACCATGAACCCAGCAGAGCCCTCAGGTCGTCTGGAAGAGGCCTTTTAACAGAACCAAAACATACGGTGAGGCATCTTTTTATTACTACGCCCCCGTTTATGGAACAGCCTGCCTGAAGATCTGAGGGCGACATGTAATATTGGTACTTTTAAAAGCAAACTCGACCCACATTTTTAGTTCTTTTAACTAAATTCTTAATTTAATCAATATTAGGTATTTTATTTTATTCATTGTATTCTATTTTACACATATATATGTTTTAAAGTCCCTCTCCCGTAAAGTGTCGTGCAGTGCTCAGCTTTGAGGGAACGGAGAGAACCAGAGTCTAAATGGAGGAAGCTATCATGTTAACCGTGTTGCATCATCAGTGTCGTATAACCACTGCTCTGCTGAACCAGAGGCAGCACCACGAGCTTTCCTCTCTGTATCCACCAGTGGAAATAACAGCAGATATGTAAGCTCTTAACGCAGACGTACAAGTCAGCGAGCTTCCTGTCCCATCAGGAGTGAAGTGTCCAGTAAAGCCTCAGTGTGAGGCTGCAGGGCGAGCAGCTCGCATACTCACAAGCTCCGTCTTCATCGTAGTTGCTGAGGTCTGTGTTGATGGTCCTGCTGAACTCCAGAACGTTATACCACTGGTCCTTATTCATCCCTTTGTACTTGGACTGCTGTGGGAGTGATGAATGGGAAGCAGAGAGGAAAAAAAAGGCAATCACACACTTGTTGTTAAAAACCAGTTCTTTTACCAACTTAAACTACTGGTGTCACAAACATCTACAGTTCTTCTATGAGCTTCATAAAAAGACAAATCCTAAAATAATTATTTCAAAGCACTTTTCACAGGCCTGTCCCTACAGACACGTGAGACCAAGGGATTTACCTCCAGGAACTGCTGGAAGACTGGAAAGAGAGGCCAGGTCCTCCCTAGCAGCAAGGCCAGCATGGACTTGGCTGTGTCCATGTCCAAACTCTTCTGGCTCTTGTCCTGAAGACAAGACGAAGCACAAAGACGACGACAGTCAGCGGGAGGTGACGGAAATGTTGTGACCGTTCCAGTCTGTTTTTACCCAGAGTCACTTTCCACACAGCTCTCAGGGAATATTTAATCTGACTGTTGGAAAACGAGGCTGCACATTCATCAAAAATTAAAGTCTTAACTTATTCTCAGTCTGGAGCACACCTGTACATCACTGCATCAAGCTCTCGCTATATGAACTCTGGAAGTTGTTCTTCCTGTTAGTTACTTGGACACAAAACCGTGGAAAAAAGGATCCACAATCAGATTCTATGTGAACAGATGTCTCCTGTTTGTCTGGGACACTGAAGTCTTCCAGGACATGTGGACCAGCACCAAGTGGAACTCTGCACACGTCACTTTCATTGATTGTATGTGTTTATGTTGTCATGTAGATCTTTTAGAAGACATGTTTATGTTGAAGTAATATTTTTGGACAATTTTGACAAACAAACAAACAAACAAACAAACAAGCCTAAGCAAACTCACTCTGGAAAAGTCAAAGGCGTATCTGTAGATGTTTTTGAAGGCTACAGAGTCGTTGAGCTCACTGCGCAGGTAATCCAGTTTGCTCTGTAACCTCTCTGTGCAGTCACACCTGCAAGTGACAGTGACATAGGAGGGTGTGGTTCTTATATTCGTGGGGGTGATCAGCTGAATGTGTGTGATGAGAGCGAGACGAGCTCTCGTTCATAAATCCCATCTCAAACTGGTTAAAATGAAAAGCCGTCTTACTGCAGTAACGTCATTCCTCTGAGCCACTCGTCTTTCGTGAAGAATCCCATGTTTGCTGCTTCCAGATGCCAGGCTAAAACTAACATAATGATCTGAAAGACAGAGAGAGGCATCAGGTTTAACCTTTGCTAACATTTAAAATCGACAGTGGTGCATGTGAACAGGGTCTTCACTCCCTCTGTCATCTCACTGTGCGTCGTCTCTACAGACACGTTCACTTTGCAGAAAGGCCACGATCTTTCCAAGGCAAACACACAAGCTCCAAAACACAAACATGGCAACAAACCAAAACACGATTTTGTTGAGTTCAGTGAAGAACACATGCTGTTCTTACACAAAGTGATGTCCTCAAAACAGGACAGTAGGCGACACACTGAGGGTGAATCTAAGAGCCAGGCGGACTCACATTCTCCGGTTCCACACCGATGTCTTCACAGAACTTCTCCATGGCCTCCGGATCGACCACTTTGTTGTTGCCGGCGAACTTGTGGAACCAAGCCAGGCACTTCTTGTTGGAGAAGAGCTTCTCAGCACCGCGGATGGCTCCACGGATCTGAGGCCGAGTGAAACTACAACATGGAGCGAAGGTTCAGAACGACTTAACCGTTTTCACGAAATAAGCTCATATTGGTGAGAAAAATCCAGCCATTAACTTCAGTGATGTGGGTTTAACACATATGGCTCTAAATATCTTAAATTTTTAATGTCTCACATGGAAGAGAGTCACTGATCCAATTTTTTTTAATATAAAAAACACTGATAGATATCATTTTCAGACTGGGTGTACCTAATAAACTGGCAAGTTAGACACCACTATGCTACAGTCCAGTGTTCTCAAGCAGCACTGATTGAGAGGGCGAGTATGTGCTGAGTGCCATATTCCTCTCACACACACACACACACACACACACACACACACACACACACACACACACACACACAGTTACAGTGTGAGTGAATGTGTGTTTATTTACCTTGTAATTTTACACTTGTGCTCATTATCATCTGCTTCAGGGAGCTTCCTCTTCTTCTTCACAGGCATCACTGAACCTTTGATGGGCTTCACTAGCTGGGCTGCATATAGGAGTAGATTGTTGGTTTTAGGAATGAGATACCACATCCACCCCCTCATCCACCCACACACACACACCTCTGGATGACAATACAAGCCAGTGATCGATCATTTATTTCAGGATGAAATGTGCACGATGCAGCTCATACCTGTGTACTTCTGGCTGCCTTGTCCATTCAAATCTAAGAGATTCTAGAATAAAAGACATCAAAACCTCAGGTGAGAAGGTCCCTGCACATACTAAAAGTTAAGACGGAGACGCTGCACTGCAAAGTGTAGCTGTATGATCAGTGTGTGAACGTTGGACTGCATTAACTTTATCCACTACATTTTAAAATGAACACAAACTGCTTACAAGCTTGTCCAGCGTTTCTGATGCTGTGATGACGTCTGCCTGGATTGCTCCTACAAGCAGATACATAATGAACACAAGCAAAGTATCATCAGTACTCAATGGTTCAACAGCATTAACCATATGACCACCATCAAGTCAAAGACATTATCTGTCACGATCCGACCTGTAAGCACTGTAAATGTTTAAGAAAACCGTTCAGCACTGTCAGAAGTAAACCTAAAACAGTGCTGGATGAGGTTCAGGTCACGGCTCAAAGCTGGGAGAACAGTTTCTCTTTGGATGTGGCTTTGTGCACAAGGATGCCGTAAACAGGAAACGGCCTTTCCAAAGCTGTTGCCAAGTGTGAGCACACCGTTCCCTGAAATATCATTGTACGCTTAAGTATTAACATTTCACTTTGCTGGAGCGTCTCTAAATCAAATGTGGACATTGAAAGTGAATCTTGGACATTAGTTTATGGAGTCATGCCGTATAGGGCAGGTTTAAAGACACAGAGGTCACTCTCAGTTACACATTTGGTCAAGTTTAGCGTGCTGTCCCTTAAGAGGGACAATGTGTCAGCAGCTGTCTCGAATCCCCAAATGTTGCCGCACTAATACTATACTTATAGTACAGTATTTATTTTATTCTTTACAGGAACCTGCTAGTCTTTCTGGGGTCCTTATTGACACATCATCAACAAAAATACAAAAACATATGTAATAACTCAACACATAAGGCAACAAACAACAGTCACTAAAACACTGTTAAAGACACGCGGCACCAAAAAATAAATAATGTAATACAAGTAGCACCAACGAAATATTAAGGGACTTCTTGCAATTTATTTGTAATTGATTAACGACAGTAATAACATCTAATACTTCGTCACCACATTGATTTTTTTCCTGTGAGGTTTGAAGTCGGTTCATATTAACGTTAACGTCACGTAATGACGTTAACGTTAACGTAACGTTAAGAAACAATTCGGTTTCGTTTAAATAACGTCGAATCGCAACAGAAGCTGTCTCAGTCCACTTTCATTATACAGAACAAGTCAGGACCATGATCTTCATCTGCAGGCAGCCAGCATGACAAAGCACTCTGCATTACTAAGAGTAAAACAGGTTTTTTTTATTATTATTATTGAATCACGTTAAAGCCGATAATATTCTTAAATCTCGTTAGGACCAGATTTTTAAAGAAAATGACTAAACACTGCTATGTTTGGGTGTCTGGTGTGTTTGTTAAAATACAAGCAAAACTACAGGCTGTAGTAGAGAAGGGGGCTTATTTAAATGCTTGTTTTTAGTCCATTCTTCTAACATAATTCATCATAAGTCTGAGGGGTTTCTGACGAATACTCTAACCGAATTTACCGTTAAAGAGGACGACTTTAAGACCTTCCGTTCATGCTAGCTGAACACGGCTAACGAGGCTGCGATGACTAATGTTACAAATCCTGATTGGTCTCGCACCTGATTATCGATTAAACGTCACAGAAACTTAAACTACACCATAAAACAGACATTTTTTGTTTTATATCATTTAGGGCTCAGTATTTGCTGCTAGGAGACTTCTTTTGTTTGCTAGCTAGCGGAGCACGGCGGGTGTCAGGACAGCACAAGCAACGTTAGCTAATTTGTCAACACCGACTTCGAAGGCTTATCAAATCCACTGAACTCAATTAAAACGAAGTCAACTGAGTTTTTGTTTAATAGAGAAAACAAGATAAAACCTTTAAAATACGTCGAAACACTTACTTGTCACACTAGTTTGGTGGTAGTAGTTGGCTGACAAATCAAATCCTCTTCTTCACTTCACCGGGAGTTTGGCTGTCGCCGGCGTTTCCGGGGACTGGACGATACCATAACTACATGGGGGTGTTATTCTCAATGAACGTTTCCATGTTGATGAAAACGTTTGCATAGACAAATTTCCATCTTGAGAAAGATCTAAAACATTTTTTAAATCTTATTTCATTACAGATATATATTATTTAACCAACAGTGTACATAAGAGGAAATGACAAAATTTCCCATCCACCCTACCGGACAGGAAAAAGGTGAAACGTGCATCTTCTTAAAGGAACAGTCCTTTATTTTTGGACTCACCTCGAGCTCGCACACGTTCTCCGGTGGATTTAAGATCACTGAAGCAAAGGTGGAGGGAAAGATAGATGGATAGACGTTAAAAACATTGTATTTGCGCCCATGCCAGCTTTGGTTTCCTGTTCTTGTGTTTGTCTAAGGGTTTTTTCCCCACAAGGCTGACATACACAGTCACATAGTTCTGCGTCATCAGTAACAATTTTCAGAATGAATCACTGAGAGATGACACTACACCAGCTGGCACGGTCACCTGCGTGTTACTGATGTTGTTCCAACAGTGTCAAACAAGCAGCCAGCAGTGGAAAAATTTAGGAAGAGCTGTCTGAAAGAGCAGATGTCTTCTCACTAAACAAACTGGATGTGGTGCCAAAGAAGTGAAGCACAGTGCTCACCTGTCAGACCTGTGAGCAGCCCTGCAGAGACTGATGAGGTGCAGCATCACATCCAGCTCTTAGCAGCAGGCATCATCAGAGTCTAAAAGTGCACATGCATCAGCAATATTCACTGTTAGGAAGAAGACTGAGACATTAAGATGTGCATAGACCACCATACACTCAGCAGCCACACTGCTCCAAACTGCTTATATCACTGTATTACAAAAATAAAATGGACATGCAAATAAAAACAATCATTTTTTTATTCAATTAGCAACATAAGGGAACTTATCTTTAAAAACCACTGATGCTTATTTGCTCCAAATAGTTATGAAAATGAGATATAAGCCTGCATGTGTGTTGAAGGAGTAACCTGCCTGATAATGTAGGTTAATTAGTAAATGTAGTGTGATTCTCAGTTAGACAAAAGGTAGGATCAGGCATCTCAACAGTATTTATTTGGCAGAAACCCCAAAGTATAATATATTAGTACAACAGTCAGTGTACCATTGGGCATGTCTATCAAGTACATTTACACACATATTAACACACAAACACATAGTGACGCAGCACACAGCAGAGGAGTTTCATGTACCATAAAACCAGCTGAGCTGACTGTGTGAGATGACACAAAGCAACGTCTCCCACATCCAAACTGCTACTGTGGTTATTAAAATGGCTTCAAATGAGGCTTAAAGTTGTTTCTTGACTGTCCTTTGTGTTAAATATTCCTCCACTGCTCCAGCATGTGGACCTACAGTCGATGCTACAGGCCATATTGACAGTGGAACGAGCTAACGGCAAACTCAACATAAAAATGCCAAAACTTCAAAGTTCACATTGAAGTTGCATCGATCCATCCTTGAACTTCAGCTTTGAGGCGAATACTGCTTCGTATGGGCCCTAAAAACAGTCTGAAGTGAAATATCAGCACACATTTACAGCATTTCCAGTTGATGTGGGGATATTATTTAAATTAAAAATCAGGTTAATCCACTCAGTCTTCACTTTTTCCAATGATTGCAGTAGATGAAGACTTTCAGCTGCCACGCTTTGCTCATCAGTGGATGGAGCACCTCGACCTGCGCGTTAATCAGCCTCACTGAAGCACATTATTTCATTATGCTGACACACTGATGACACCGTGATGGAACGAGTGCACCGCCCACCATGATAACGAGCTGGAAAACGTTAGGAAGCTCACTGGAGTTTTGTTGTATCTGCTAGCAAACTGCTGTAAAAATATTGAAACAAAGAACTAAAAGGCTCTCAGTACATGAAATACACGTCCCTCCAGTGACACCAGGATACTCTGGAAATGTCTGTCAGTCATTCCCACGCGTCACATTTTGTTTTGATCCACACAACAACCTTCTCCACCTTTTCAACTAAAGGCTGTTAATTCATTTTTTCACTCATCTGAAAGCGCGCTGCGTCGATCTTCGTCACCTTTCTTGAGGGTAGCTTCACAGTGAAACTAAACAAACCCGGTAACGTCAGAATCACCTAAAACACTTTCCCTGCAAACTCTTTCCTATCATCCGTCCACTCATCTCAGTCCTCAGCAGGTGAAGGGAAGCTCCCTCCGTCCACTCTGCCACCAGGGAAGGCGTCTCGTCACAGTTCAGCGTCAGATGTAGAAACACTTGTGGTCCTTCAGGTTCCTCAGATAAGAGAAGCTCTTCCCACACTTGTCGCACATGAACTGTTTCTCCCCGGTGTGGATCTGCTGGTGGGCTTTCAGGCTGTTTCCCTGGTTGAAGCTGCGTCCGCACGTGTCGCAGCTGAACGGCTTCTCCCCAGTGTGGATGCGCTGGTGTCTGTTCAGGTTGCCCGTGTTGCTGAAGCATTTCCCACACGTGTCGCAGCTGAAGGGTTTCTCTCCCGTGTGGACCACCTTCAAAGAGGACGGTTAAAGGAGAAACTGTGGGTCAAACCATTTTCATACGGAGGACATGCAGTTTTAAGGTCTTTCATAAAGATTTACACCACAGTGCGACGTGTTTTCAGAGCAGTACTGTGACAAGTGTAAAGGTTTAACTTGATTTAACGTAAAGTTTGTTGGTAAATAACATCTTGGGAAGTAAATTGGTCCATTATTTTTGAGGTTTCTGATCAAAATGCTTATTCCTAAACGCTAAAATTCAGTCATCTTAACATCAGGCCAGTGAGCTTTTGCTGAGCCTGTCCACTACAGAAACCTCAATGAGTGCAAACCCTCTGTACCTGATGTGATTTCAGGCTGCTGTGCTGCGTGAACAGGCGGCCGCAGATGTCGCAGGAGAAGGGCCTCTCCCCGCTGTGCGTCTTCAGGTGAATCTTCAGGTAACTGGACGACTTAAAGCTCTTCCCGCAGAGCCCACAGCTGTGAGGCCGGTCCACTGTGTGGTGCTGCTGGTGCGAGCGTAGGTCGGTAATGGAGCTGAGCCGCCGGCCGCAGAGCACGCACGTGCACGGAATGGTCGCCGCGTGCGTCTGGAGGTGTTTGCGAAGCGAGTCCACGCAGGCCACCGTAGTGCCGCATGCCACACATGCCAGCGAGTTCTCACCTGAGTGAGAGGTCTTCTGGTGCATCTTCAAGGCGCTCTTCTGGGTGAAGCACTTGCCACAGGTCTCGCAGCTGAAGGGACGCTCACCGGTGTGGATCCGCTGATGGCCCTTCAGAGTGTCCGCCTGGTTGAAGCTCTTGCCACAAGTGTCGCACCTGAATGGCTTTTCCCCCGTGTGTATGCGCAGGTGGCGCTGCAGGTTACCTTGTATTGTGAAGCTTTTGTTGCAGTACTGGCAATTATAGGCCCGCTCCCCAGTGTGGACCATCTGATGCATCTTCAGGCCGTGAGCTCGGTAGAAGCTCTTTCCACACTGCTCACAGCGGAACGGCCGGACCTCCGCATGGAGACGCTGGTGGTTCCTCAGCAGCTGCTTCAGGGTGAAACCCTTCCCACAGACGTCACAGGTGTGTGGTCTCTCACCTGTATGTGGGAGCAATGAGTACAGTAAGAGTGACAGAACGTGACAAACACAATAGGTTTTCATTACAGTGTCAGCTTCTCGTGGAGTCCTCCTGAGAAATCTGACAGAAAGCTGAACACACCTGTGTGAAGCAGCATGTGTGCGTTGAGGCTGCGCTGGAAAGAAAAGCCTCGGCCACACTGGGAGCAGTGGAAGGGCTTCTCTGCGTTGGCCCCGTGGACGGCCTGGTGGGCTTTGAGCTGCAGCAGCTTGGTGAAGGTTTTCCTGCAGTGTCTGCAGCTCAGAGGCTGCTGGTTCTGACTCGGACTCTCCTTCTTCGCTCGGCCTCGATGGGACTTGGGCTTTACGACACGTTTAGGTCTGGTGGTGAATCCTGGGTCACCGTCAGCTGGATCCTCTGTCTCCAGCTGACAGAAACATTTTACAAAGTGATTATTAATTTTCTTTAACCCACTTTTCCTCTTCTTGCTTTTGGCCAATGGCTCATGTTTCATCACACACTTAACACAACTTGGCCTTCGCCTCCGCTCTCATTAACACATGGGGCAATTTAAGACACTGTTTTTAATTCTGAAAAGTCAGACCATAAACAAATACAAACTGACAAATAACACAAAATGAATGAGCTGTCTGTGAAATCGACCTGGTAGTCTGGGTCGTCGCCATCGTCCTGGCCGGGGTCGTCTCTGTACTGTCCAGAATCAGAGGACACCTGGTCAGTGAACGCCTCCAATCCTTCCTCCTTAATTATCACAGTCTGGATGCTGTCCTGAGAGGACGACAGAATACGGACAGAAGTCAACTTTGTGGAGGACACTTTTCTGTATCAGCATGGTGATGTCCCCCTGCACAGTCTTGATGTGAGGAAGAGAACAGGAAGTGGGGAACAGAGACGAAGGAGTTCAGATCATCAAGACAAGACAGGATTTTACCTCGTAAGTTCTGCCTTTCCAGAGGTGAATTATGGGCGATCTCTTCACTCCGCCATCACCACCAGCAACAACTGGAAAAAGCCAAAAAGCTGATTATCAGCATTTCTGTGGCAGTTTCAGTCTCAGTGCAAAGACAAAGACTAACTACTGTTGATGTCAGAGGAGCTTGTGGTAACAATGAAAAATGACCTAAGTGAGTGTTTTATTATCTTGTGGATGATAGGACGGACGCGTCACCTCTGCAGCTCTTCCTCCCTGAGCGCTGGCTCTGGACAGTCTCTCCCTCTGCTTCGTTGGTCGGAGCCCTCCTGCCCTCCTCCGCTCTGCTGCCTCCCTCCGTCAGCTCCTCCACATCCTTCTGGCCTCTACTGCCCTCCAGCACCAGCTTCAGCTCCATCTCTGCCACCTCCAGTCTCCTCCTCAGGTCCTCGGTCTCTGCGACCCCCCGCGTCACCTGCAAAGACAAACCAGGGCCTTTTAAACAGAAACCACGAGTGACGCAGAACTGGATGATTTCGTACTTCTCTGGCTGATATGATCATATAAAGAGCGACTGTGACACAATGACACGAATCCTCGAGCGCAGTGAAGTGACGTACTTCTGACCGCAGCACAGATGAACATTCGTGGAAAAGCTGGCAGATCTTCTCCACAGCTTCTCGAGCCAGAGACGCCATGAAGACGCCAAACTGGACCACCTGCTGGGAGCAGATCAGGATGTTTGGAGAAGATGAACATATGATTGATATGATGCACAAGTACAAACAGTCTTTGTCATTTTCAATGATGAACTGTGTAATCTGTATTTCTCAGAAACAGACTGTTCAATGAAAAGCAGGAAGTTAGATGATGAATAAGAGTCCAAACAATCGACCAATAATAAATTAATAACCAGTACTGGATGGAGTCTAAATGGAGTCATTTAGTTTTACAGGTTTGGGCTTCTCAAACGAAACTGCTGTTTTATAATATTATAAAGTGAAGATCTTTGGACTTTGGACAAAATCAGACTCTGACAACTTGCTTTGAGTTTTTTTAAATATATAGCAGTTCAATAATTGATAATTCATGATAAATAAGTCATGTCACAAAGCGACTGCTGCTAAAATACTATGAAAAACAAGTAAAATCACACTTGCATCATAATTTACTTCTGTTTAAGTTTTATTTTGTATTGAGAATCCGACCCTGCAAAGTAACGTGTAACAGGAGTAGCAAATCGAAGTAGTGTAACGGAAAATGTACAAATGAAGTACATTTAACGGGGTAGAAGTTTAAAGCAGCGTGAAGTGGAAAGACTGAAGTACAGATTTCACATCCCAGCCCCACGTGTGATCAGAAATATTGATCTGCAGGTAACGTGACACCTGTGGCTGAAGCGTCTGTAGATATAGAGCAGATAGATAAGCCTGGAGCTGCTGTCCTGCTCCGCGTGGCCATCAGGTGGACTCTCCCGGTTTGTCCTGTCGCTGTGATCAACCAGATAAACTTTATTCAGACTAAATCTGTCCTCCAGTCGCACAGCAGCCCTAAAGTCACTGTTTACTGGAGTTTAGGTGCTGAAAGCTAACGAGAGCAACAAGCTAGCTCTTCTATTTCTATGATCAGCTGCTTGTTTGGACGCCAGGCGAGGAGGCAGGCGAGGAGGACGTAACGCTAAGGGACACACACAGACAGCAGCGGCGTCACGTTCACGTACCGTCTCATCCGAGGACCCGAGACTGTTTTCGGTCCTACATGAAGGCAAATCTGGACGTGTTGGGTCGGAGCCGCCGTTAACTTTGGTCATTTCTGCGACAGTCGCGCTGACCATTATCTCCAAAACGGCGCCGACCTGCGCCTCCAAATCCGACATTCTGACAGATGAGCGTGTCAGCTGGAAATGTTGTTTCACTTCACTAATTTTATAACGACACAAGACGCTTTTGGTACTACAACATTGTCTTTGTGGTGAACAAAACTCACACCACTCACAACACGGATCCCAGCTTCCTCTTCCCAGTTCATGTTCTTCAAAATAAAAGCACGCACACTCACTAGGTCCTATTCAGCACTCCTAACACCACCTCCTCACACTGAATGCAGGTCACATGTTGACTAATAAAATGGCCATATTGTTCTTTCACATCAGCCCTAGTCAGAGAGTGCAGTCATAGAAGTTTTAAAATTGTCTTGTTTGATGGCAAAGATGAAGTGGTGAGGTGATGAGGTATCGACATGACGGAGGTTGTTTGGAACTCAAATAGTCTTACTTTTGGAAGGTGAGGACATTCTGAAGTAGCTTCTGGAAGTACAGTCACAGATTACCCGTATAAAATACTGTATTACACCAGTTCAAGTACATTCAAGTATGCGATTTCTAAATTCTTTTACTTTGATTTTGTTTAGAGGAAGTACTCGTGTAGCATTATGTCTAACTTGACGCTAGTTAAATTCACGGCTGACATCGATGCATTTAGAAACACGTCTTCAGTGCCCTCCAGTGGCCAAACTTAGAAACCACATTACTCTATAAAAAATACTATTTCAAAAAAGTTGACGGGAGGCATAACCGCCTATTTTATGTGTTTACAAGAAGAAGAGAAACGCCATCAAAGTAATCCTTTTTGTAATAAAAGCCACACGGATATTGGTGTATCACGTACAGGGAAGAGCGACATGCTAATTATAAATCCAGCCAAGGGTCAGAGAAACATGCTCCACCAGTATTTCTTACTACCTCTGTCGTCCATTCATAACCACCTTCTGCTGCCGAATGTCTCTTTCCAGCAGCTCCTCTCAAAATCACAGATGAAGCAGCATGTGTAAATGACGTGCACACAGACACAGAGCGCACACACACCCCTGCACTAAGAAATGCCGAATTAAATATTTTTTATTTATACGAATTTGTGTGTCATTTATCAGATCAGAGCCCCATCCCCATCCCAACCCCCACCGCGGCCACCAAAATCTCACTCTGAACTCACCAAAACAAACTCTGATTTGGGCGTTTAGCGATGCTAACACGACCAACAATGCTAACCGTTACACCGGCTGTTGTTCCATAGTTTGTTCAGTTTGTGAAACGTCTGTGTTGTCAAAGTAAAGTCACCTGCGTATCACACAGACTCCACCACTTCTTTACCATAAAACGTGAAATTGTAAACTGCTCTTCACCACAAGACTTGCAGGTGAACGTTAGCAGAAGCTAAACGTTCAGCTATTAGCTAGCTAACTCTCCTAGCTAGCTAGCCAACACCGAAAAAGTCGTTAGCTCAAACTGATAACTGACACCGGCTGTTAGCTTGGTAAAACCTGACTTAATCAAAAAGAAACTTGCATTATTCCCTACTCACCATGTGTCCTGTCACCTACTCTGCTCACTTGAAATGCAAAATGAAAAAGACAGGTATTTCACTCTCCGGACTTTCTATAAGCGATATGACTGAGATATGAGTCCTATATCCATGGGTATTTTTAGTCCCTTGCGCGGGAAAAGAACAGCGGAATCCATTAGTTGTTGAAGTGACCTTCAAAATAATGTATGGTGTCACTGGGCAGGAGGGGAGGGGCGGGTGTTACAGACACAGCGCGCACGCATGCGCACACACACCTGCAGTAACATGCTGAATAATTTTTATTTGTAGGAATTTATGTGTCATGTATCAGATCAGACCCCCATCCCCACCCCCACCGCCAAAATCTCACTCTGAACTCAGTTCAAAACTTGAGAGCCCAGCAAAATAATTTCCCATATTTTCAAATCCCAGGCACGTTATCAAGAATATCATCACTAGAAATAACATCAGTACAAGGATTACTGTAAAATTGTTAATTAGGAGTTGTTTTGATAATAGTGTCTTGCTCTGGATACCATGCTGGCTGATCATGCTAACTGACGTGATCTCATCTATACTGGAGACTGTTTACTGCCCTCCAGTGGCCACATTGAAGAACTACATCAAGATAACGTCAAGTCAGACAAGATAGCATGATTTAATTTCCGGGCAACACTTTCAAACTAAATCTAATCTCTTGCCAAGCCCCGCTCTCATTAGCAACTGTTGATGCACGGGTCAAACTCTGAGTAGTACTTTTCATATTGAGTCTTACCATGAAAACGGTGGCATCTACCTTCGAAATTCGCGGTTAAGTTTTGAAACACTGGTTCTTCAATTCTTCACAGAAGCCAAAAAAAAAAAAAAAAAAAAAAAAAGGCTTTTCATTTCTATATGACGACCATCGGCTAAAATGACGACTCGCACTCGCAGCTTCTGATAAGTGTAGCTAGCTAACGTAAGCTAATGCTAATGCTAGCCTCCGATGGCCACAGTGAGAAACTACAGTACTGCATACTGACACGCTGTATAAATCAACGGAATTGATATTACCATCAGTGTAACATGATTATTAATCTGATTATGTCAAATAACGACAGTAACATCAGTATTATTAAAAACACGTTAATAAAAGTTAATTTAATGAACAGAAATCAACAACAGTTCTCTATAAATTTCTGGACTGTGTGTTTTGTCCTGATAGGGGTCAGATCTACCGTCATGTCTTTATCATCAGCAGTTGATCAGTTTCAGGACGTACTGAGTGCGTTTCCTGACATTTCCTGGTCTTTCTCAGAGCAGGTGTGTCTCTTGAGCGACCTTGAGTCTGAAAATCCGTGCCCACAGCTGCTACAGGCATAGGGTCTCACTCCTGTGTGGATCTGCATGTGGAACTTCACGTGTCCGAGCTGCCTGAACTTCATCCCGCAGAGCTCACACTCGTAGGGCTTCTCCCCCGTGTGGATCCGTAAGTGTCTCAGGTAGTTGGTGTAGATCCTGAAATCTTTGCCGCACTCCTCACATTTATATGGTTTCTCTCCAGAGTGCTGCAGTTTGTGGGACTTGAGGGCCTGAGGGATGATGAAGCTCTTGTCACACATGTCACAAGCGTACGGCCGTTCCCCGGAATGGATGCGTTGGTGGTATTCGTAGGTGGCTTTGTAGAAAAAGGATTTCCCACATTTGTCGCAGTTGTACTGCTTGTGACCGGTGTGAATGAGCTCGTGCCTCTTCAGTGAATGCGCCGTGTCAAAGGCCATGCGGCAGATCTTGCAGCTGAACGGCGTCACGTCCACCGTCGTCTGGTCCGGTCGATAGATAACTCTGCGGTTGCTGCGCTCTCGAGGTCGTCTTCTGATGACCCGCCCTTGGTTTTCGCCGTGACTTACTTTCTGGTGTTTCTGCAGCTGGCAGTTGTAAAGGAAAGCCTTTCCACACAGGTCACACATGAAGGACTTTGAGTCGCCGTGAAGAAGCATGTGAGCCTTCAGGTTACTGTGCTGAATGAAACTCTTCCCGCAGACTTTACATCCGAACGGTCTCTCACCTGTGTGAATACGAATGTGTCTCTTCAGGTTGTGCTGGAGGGTGAAACCCGCTCCACACGTCTCACACGTGAACACCTTCCCTCTGTGGACCGACTGGTGCGTCCTGAGCGACCTCCTCTTCGCGAAAGCTTTGCCGCACACCGTGCATTTGAAGGGATGCTCCCCGGTGTGAACGCTGCGGTGGCACTGCAGCGTGAACGCCGACCTGAAACTCTCCCCGCAGTCCGAGCACTTGTGCAGCTTTTCCGCCGTGTGAACGACCTGATGAGCCTGCAGGCTGTGCTTCGTTTTGAAGCCCTTCCCACAGGTGGAGCAGACGAACGGCCTCGTGTCCGTGTGTACAAGCTGATGAGTCTTCAGGTGCATTTTCGTTTTGAACGTCTTCTCACACAGCTGGCACTTGAAGCTGGCGTACTTCTTCTCCTCGTGCAGCAGCAGGTGGTGCTCAAAAGTCGCCGTATTCCTGAATTTTCTCGGGCACTGGTTGCAGGCGAAAGGCCACTGTTCTTTGTGAGTGTTCATGTGCTTCTGTAGGTGAAACTGTCGCGTGAAGCACTTGTTACAGACGTCGCATACATACAAGACCTTCCCCTTCTTCCTGCCCACTGCTTCCTGTGTGTTTTGGCCGTCAGTGACTTCAGATTGTTGAGTGTTTGTTGTGGTATGAGCCTCTGCAGCGTCTGCACAGGAGTGGAAAAGACAAACGTTACTACACGTGCAGACTGACATCCAGGAACAGGACGACAGCGGGAAGAAGGAGCTTTTAATGTGAACAGGAAACATTTTGGCATCTGTATCACACCTTGTCTACTCGCTCGTGAGGACCAAGCTTCAGAGTTCACCTCCTTTCTTGTCTCTCCACCATCTGAAATTAATAATAAAGAAAACTGGACTCAGCTGACGATACTGTAAATATTCTGTTGGCAGTAATAATACACAGCGTTTGGTCGATCATTGCTGCTGCTACAGGTGCCAATGACATCATTGTTGAACAGACAACAGCTGAGATCATCAGAAAATAAACTCTAACTGTGTGGGAACAGTAACCGTTATTACCTGATTCTCTGTCCGTTTTTCTTTTTAACTCCCCGAACTGCTGCAGGGTGAAGATCAGGCCACTCTCCTTGAACAGGACGGGGCAGCCGTTCACCACGCTTTCTCTCCACGTCCTGGCGTCTCCATAGCGCTCAGTCATCTTCCTCAGCTCGCCCTCCAGCTGTCCCACTCTGGCCTTCAGGCTCTTGTTTTCGCTGTGCATCGACGAGGACAGTTGGGAGAAAATGGCGTTGATCTTTCTCGTTGCCTCCCGTGACAACATTTCCACAAAATCTGACTGAGAGGATCAAGATAAAGACCCGACAAACTGACGTTAACATCAGCAAAGCAGACGCTAAATAACTACATGAAAGAGAGATTAAATGAAGACAAACAGGAAGAAGAATTTTACATTTCACTGCAGATGTGGATAAATAAAGTGATTCATGAATCATCACAATAAGACATTTCAAGTGATAGAAATTAGAAATCCAGGACTGAACTGTTTCTGCCGACAGTTCGCCCCCCACACCACTGGGGGGCGCTAACGCACTCTGCTGTTTACCAGACGCCATTACTACAAAACAAAAAACTTGTAAAAATTAGAAAAAAAAAGGAGCCGGCACCAATATTTATACGCCCATGTCCTCCTTACTGTGTACTCAGAAGTTTCTCTTCCCCTCAGGACTTTACACTGAACGTTTTAACTTGCATCTGTATGCGGTGCCATGACAGTCCGCCATCTTTGTTACGCTCGGCGTCTCGCTGCATACACAGTCGTTTTCGTTCCGTTGGTACAATCTCCCCCGTTTGCAGTATTTCTGTCTTCACAAACTGAGTGTGTGATGATCAATGTGCGTATGAACGTAATAAAAACCGTAAACTGTGAACTCACCTTCTGTCTCTCACTTAACTCCTTCATCGTATTTTCTTCTTTTAAATTTACGACATCAACCGCGGTCCTAACGGCTGTCTCCACGATGGACTTTGTTTCTGAGTAAAACACAAAGTTTTCCGACATTTTCCCTTAATTTTATCCTATATTAAATCCAACAGCTAACTCTAGCGGCAGCAACAAGAGAAGAAGAGTTAGCATCATTGGTTCCGGAAATAGAAGTAGCACAAAGATCCACCTTCAAAATAAAATTCTTAAAGTTGTTTCGGTTGCAAATACTCTTTAATTACAAACGAAAATAGAAATACAGCGCCATACACAGAACTGTGCATAAGAAAGTCATTTCACCATTTTAGTTCGTAAATAATTACATCTTAAGAGCATCCTATGGCATTATTACGAAATCACACAACATAAATTAATACAAAACAGCTGTCAAAACAGAAGTCTTTCAAAAAAATTGTTCATGTTCAACTGCAGGAGCAGGAGTTATTTTCAGCAACTGAAGTCCTAAAACAGCTTCAAATAATGAAGCTAAAATCTTTGCTGTATTTATCTTATCTTACACTCTAAGTGGGGTTTCACATGGACAAAACAGCCTCTGTGTTTTATAAAGGTGAGCAGTAGCATTTGTGTTTTAATAGCTGATGTTAATGCATAAAGCAAATTTAAATGCTGCTAACAACACTGCTAACCTTAGTCTGAATGAGTGGAGCTGTGACGACTTATCAATGACCGTATTATTACTCTTGATTAAACTCTGGGATATCATCAGAAATGCAAAGGGAGGGAAAAGCTCCAAGTTTATAATATGAAACTAACGAGCATCCCTTTGTCACTGTGAAGCTATCACAAGAAAACGTTTTGTACTCAGTGACTCCAACAACCGACCACACTTTCCAAACTGGATAAACTTTCTGTCTAAACTAGCGTGTTAGGTGAGTTAACTGTGCCACCACACACATTTTATTTCTCACATTACCGACCTCTGTTTGATTCATGACTTCATTTAACCAAAGTTCTCCTCTCCGTTGATCAGCTGAGCGTTGTGCACGGCGCCACCTACGGGCCGTTACAGCTGTGCTTCTTGAGCTGCCTTGAGTCAGAGAAGCCTTGGCCACACTGCTGGCACGAGTACAGCTTCTGTCCGGTGTGGACCTGCAGGTGGGACTTGAGCTGATTGGACTGGTGGAACTTCCTGTGACAGTACAGACACTCGAAAGGCTTCTCCCCTGTGTGGATTCGCAAATGTCTGTAGAAGTTCCCGTCTGTCCTGAAGGCCTTGCCGCACTGGTCGCACTTGTACGGTTTTTCGCCGGTGTGGATTCGCTCGTGCTGCTTCAGGCTGCCGGCGTGGAAAAACCTCTTCCCACACACATCGCACACAAACGGCTTCTCCCCAATGTGGCTCCTCTGATGATACGCAAAAGAGTATTTGTTATGGAAGGACTTCCCACACGTGCTGCAGTTGAACTCCTTCTGCTCGCTGTGGCCTCGCTCGTGAACTTTCAGAGAACTGGCCGAGCTGAAACCTTTCAGACAGATTTTGCAGCTGAACGGTTTAACCGACGACTTGTTTCGCCTTCTCGTCTGGAAAAATCTCTGCGTGCCGTCTGCCTCCTCGTTCTGGTCGGCATGCACGTACCTCTGGTGTATGAGCAGCCTGCAGTTGAAGAGGAAGGTCTTCCCGCACAGGTCGCACATGAAGGGCTTCCTGGCGCCGTGGATGAGCATGTGGGACTTGAGCTTGTTGTTGTCTGAGAAGCTCTTGCCGCACTCCTGGCAGGCAAACGGCTTCTCTCCCGTGTGAATCCGGAGGTGCCTCTTGAGGTTGTTGTTGAGGCTGAACCTCGCTCCGCATACGTGACAGGTGAAGGGTTTCTCGCCGGTGTGGACCACGCTGTGCCTCTTCAGAGCCGTGCCCGTCCTGTACGACCTGTTGCACAGAGAGCACGTGAACGGACTGATGCCGGTGTGCTTCCTCTTATGCACAGTCAGCGAGTGGGCGTATTTGAAAGTCTCCTCACACATCGTGCATTTGTATTTTTTGGTGTTGGTGTGGACCATCTGATGGAAGCGGAGCGTGTCTTTTCTCTTGAACTCCTTCCCGCACGTCGCGCAGCTGTATGGTCTTTCCTCCGAGTGCACGGCGACGTGATATTTCAGCTGCACCGACGACTTGAAAGTCTTGTCGCAGAGCTGACACTTGAACATCTGCTTCCACTTCTCGTGACGCAGGAGATGGTTTTCCAGAGACTGCTTGATCCTGAACGTCTTCCCACACTGATCGCAGGCGAAGGGCTTTGGCGGTTTCGACCGCTGGTGACGCTTGATGTGATTCTGAAGCGACTGCTCTTTGCGGAACGACCTCTTGCAGCGAGGGCAGGGGAAGGGCAGGGGGGCTTTACTCGCCTCATGACGCAACAGGTGATTTTCCAGAGACCTCTTTTCAAGGAAACTTCTGCCACACTGCTCACAAGGAAACGGCATCTTGTGGACCTTCATGTGTTTCTTTAATTCACCTTTCCAGCTAAAACTCAGGCTGCAGTGCTCGCAGGAGAAGCGCTTCGCCGACTGCGCCTCTTTCTTCTTCAGCCTTCGTCCCTGCACTCCACCCAACTTGTTTTTTTTCTCGTCTGTGCTGTTGTCAGTGGAAACTGGAAAAGGAGAGAAGAAGATGAGTCTGTTATTATTAGATTAGCGCAGATTTTATTTCAAGTTCCTTCCCAAACTTTACTGTTATGGTCACATCGTGTAAGAAGCGACAGTGTGGAATCTAATCTTACCCTCTTCAGTTTTGGAGGCTGCTGTCCGGGCCCTCCTCGGCCTCCCCGGAGGTGCCTTTTGCACAGGTTTCTGTCATGCAAAAGGAAATAATTTGGCTTTAAAAAGCTGGCTGACGTAATTAACGCCTAGTTGGTGAAAGGTTTCCTAAAACAGAGACAGCCCACCTCTTCCTGCGCTGAGCCTGGGCTGCGGACATGTTGAGGCTTTGGTTTGAGGATCAGCTGAGGCGTTCGCATCCCTTCAGAGACAGCCGCGGATGGCGCGGGGGGCTGGGCGACGACCTGGCTGGCACCCACCAACAGCACGGTGGGAGCAGAGCTGACCCTGCCGACAAACATCATCGGGGCTGTCGCGGTCTTCGCAGATAAAGCTGAGGAGGGGGGAACAGCTTCAGAGCCTCCTGCAGGAGCCAGAGGGGAGTCAGAGGTGGACTCCTTCGCAGCCACCAGGGGGGCAGCAGGACTGCTGGAGACTGACAACGCCGGTGCTCCTTTGTCCCAAGACACAAAGAGACATCATGTCACATCAGTTAATTCCCTGAATTCAGTTCAATCACCAGTTGCCATCAGACGGCGAGAAGTAAACAAACATAGAGAATATCACAATGAGGAGAAAAATGCCAAGTATTCCTTGTTGCAGCTTCTCAAATGTGCACATCTGCTCAGAGTATCATTGTAAATTAAGTATATATGGCTCTGGGGTGGGAACTTTTTCACTGTTCCAGAAACCTTCGCAGACAAATCAATTCATCCACCTTTGACCTACAATCCATGAATACTGACCTGCTGACCTCTACTGAAAGTCTCCTCATCTGCTCACAGAGTCTGAAGGTAAACCTGCTCACAGCTGCTGTTTTTAAACTCAGTCTAATGTTAACTGGCTGGTTTTCTTGAGCTAATCGATGACGGCCCGGTGAACCGATGTGCGCTCCTCACCTATCAGCGAGCCGTCCTGCAGCAGGATGTGGGTCGGGCCTTCCTGCGCCTTGCTGCCGCCTCCGCTGATGCTCTTCAGCTCCTTCTCCAGCTGCTCCATCTCTCTGACCAGCTGACCCACTCTGGCCTCCAGCTCCTGCTCCAGCTGCCCGGCTTTCCTCTGCAGCACATCCTCCAGCTGCTCCACTTTGGCCCGCAGAGCGTCGTTCTCCTCGTGCAGCTCGGCGGAGAACTCCGTGAACGCTTTGTGGATCTGAACCACCAGACACTTCTCTATGTCCTGGATTTCGCTGAACTTCGCTTCCTCCCACTCCGTGTTTGGCGCCTCTTTCACCCAGACATCCCTGAAAACAGACACGGTCGCCTGGATGGCGACTTCCACGATTGACGCGACTTCACTACCGAACCTTGCCTCCATTTTTCTCCGGTCACTTTAAACTCTCAGCCCGCCGTTTCCGTCAGCTCGTCGCACATTTTATGGCCCAAATAGTAACTTAAACCCGGGCCAGCAGGACTGACCACAATAACAATAGTTCTTCCGTGTAAAACTTAACGCTCGCTGTCCTGTATGACATCCTGTCCGTTTCTCAAATGATTCCGTCTTCCATATCCGCTTCCGGTGTTACGTCTACATTCCAAAATAAAACTTGTAGTTCCAGTCGTCGCCTTTAAACTGAAATGCAAATGTTATTTTTGATGGGACTGTAATACTATTTATACTGATTTACTGTTATTGTTATTGTCATTATGAATTCAAAAGATACACTGCGGACACGTTTTAAGACAAATAAACCTGATCTGAATAATTTGTGTCTGATATAGTTTTTCCACAAAAAAGTTCAATTACGTCGTTTAAAGTTCTTAAAACTACATCTTCTTATGTCTTCACCCATATCAGCAAACGCCACGAATATGTAAATATTGTTCATTCCAACAGTTTAACCAGACGTCTTCTTTTAGGTAACTCAGATCAGTATGCATCTTATTCATCACTACTGTACACCAGCTTACCTCAGTACAACACTTCAATTCATTCTATTTTCTTCCTATTTTATAACTTAGACTCTGTCATTTCACAACCTTGACCTTAAAACACATTCCCAGTCTCTACCTGCTCAGTGACACACCTTCAACAGATGGACAGTTTACAGCTGAGCAAACATGAAGATAAACCAGGTCTGGGATCAAACCCAGGATATCTATTTGTGTGTAGTTCAGGCTGCTGTTAAAACTTGTGATTTAACTGGGACACAGTGTGCATCCAGTGTGACCTCACTTCACAAAAAGACACAAACAAACATTATCTTTCAATATCACAATTTGTCTTTATCAAGTCAAAGAAAGGACTGTACAGAGCCAGTGGTTTGCAGTTGGTTCTGATCATTTTACAAATCATCGGTTTTTCATTCATTCATCCTTTTCAGTGGTGGTAGTTTGTGTTGGTATGTTACAGTGATTGCATAGTGGAGGGATGGGGCTTCAAGACATGCACAGCAGTACCGTAGTAGAGACTATATCATTCATGCAACCTCTTTGTCCTGATGGGTTTGTGTGGAGGAGGTGTGGATTCCTTTTCCACTCAGCTTTAATCAGCAATCTCACTTCAAGACAGACTCAGAAAAGTCAAACATAACAAATACAAGGGGCAGATTTCCCAGCGTCACTGTGGATGAACTCATTTTCTTGTTTGTTTTTACAGAAAATACTTCGGAGCGAATACATTTGTACATCAGATTGCTGTAGGCAGACATACAGAGACAGGCAGGCTGAGGGCAGATAGACAGTGGTGCTCTGGAGTCCCGGGAGGAGAGAAACTGGCAGCAAATACTCAGCGTTCACACATCAGCACTGGATTATTTCTGGCTGCTGTCAGAGCTTCAGCAGGAATAACTTTTGGGAATAACTCTGTTTGCTTGGACCTGCAGGGAGCATCTGAGGGCTGGGAATGTGTCCCGCAAGCGAAAGCTGATTGTCAGAATTTACTAAACTGAGTTTGCTTGAATTATCCTGATGTGGTGACAATGAAATGCTGCAAATGATTTGCTAAGACCCCGTGGGCCTGTGTGGCGTCTGCTGTGATGATGCCTGCTGCATAAAGCAATCAAATTAAGGCGTCTAACTAATCCTGATGTTTTAAATTACACTTAGGAAGTTTGTAACGCTGCACTTTTAATGCAGAAACAGGGCCACACTAGCTGTTAGCATGTGGACGGATGAGATGAGTGTTCATTTGCTTGAATGTAACTGGCTCTCAACATGTTTGTCCTTTCTCTGCGTTAAAGAAGAAAGTCCACCTGTTCACAGCTTCCTTCTCTGTTATTCATGCAGTTTCATCAAGGTTTGTGTTCATGAATGAATTTCTCTCACATCCAGCAGCATGAAGGCAGAGACTCCGGCAGCGTATTGTAAGAAAACTGTTTTAGATATTAACCCTCCAGCGAATCATCTGAGTCCACATCATCAGTCTGATTCCCCGATTCCTAAAAACGTCAAAATGACCTGATCGATCAGCTCTTCTGATTGATGAGCTGCAGCTGTTTTACTGCTCCTGGTAGCATGTAAACAGAAGACGCTAATAAATATAATAATAATATACTTAAACATCAGCACACGCTCTATGTGGGATGTGATAATGGGTTTTTACAGCTGCTCTCTACATTCAACATGATGCATGAATTAGAGCTGCAGCTAACAAATGTTTTCATTATGGATTAATCTGCTGATCATTTTCTTGATCAATCATTTGGTCAAAATCCCATCACACTTCCACAGAGGTGAGGTCTCCTGTTTCCAGTCTTGTTGACCCAGATGAGCATGAAACAACAAAACGTCCTTGTATATGATCATTGTTTCTGGATCTGGTCCCTCTGCTGGATCCCCAACACCACTGACCATCAGGCCTCAGCTCTGCAGCGAGTGCAAAGAAAAGGTTGCATAAAGTCTCAGTTCATTGCTACCATGGATGACATCATCATCATCATCATCATCAACATGAATTCCTGAACAACGCCTCTACAATCCTTCATAAATCATACTTCATATTACTGCATATTACTGTGGTTTCGGTCTACAAGCTGCAAATGCCAACATCTACTTCTCTAATCCCTCGTTTCTGCTCAGCTGTAGATTTTTATCATCTACAAACTGATTTCTTTTCCAGAGTCGGATTAAACACAGACCTGCATCCAGACACATTTCCAGCAACAACGCTCTGCAGCGAGAAAAGAAAACACCGACTATAAACACATTAATGATAAACCAAAAGGTATTTTATTCATCATTTCATCTCGGCCGACAGACTGAGGTTGATGTGAACAGAGCAGCACAGACACACACAGACGGGCAGGGCTCATCCAAACCGGCCATGTTGAGATGTTTTAACCCAACCTGAACAGCTGGCATGACGTTCGCCACGCTGGCGTTCAGATATCTGGATGTTTCTACTGTCAACAGTGTAAAGTGGCTCAAACAACATGTTTTGTAATGTTAGCTGTTAGCGTCTTAGCCGTACCCTGCGTCATGGTGAGTCCTGTGTGTCTACAGTAACACAGCGAGTTCATTGACGACGCAGCTCGTCATAACCTGACAGCAGAGGACTGCTCTGTGCTCGCTCACTCAAAGTTCACCTCTTTTGACTCTGTTGTGTTCAACATGCATGTAAATGATTGCATTGATCTGGCATTCACACCCAGTTTAGATGCATAAAGTGTGCTGAAATAAAACAAGGTTAAAGAAAGTTTTATGATAAACACCGAACAGACCAGCAGGTGAGGACAGAGTCTAAAATCCTGAAGAGAAGAAGAACAACCGAAAAAAAACCAGGAACAGCTAGATGTAATAATACTGTCAGAACTTCAATATCACACTTTTAAGAAACAGAGAAGATGATGAACCTGGCATACACAGACGTCTGAAAACATAAAACAAACTGTGAATGTGATTCTTGGGATCTAGAGCCACAGAAACGACCTGCTCAGAGAGGGAAATGTTAAAGTCCAACCGAAAGCACATTTAGTTTCTGTGTCCAAAATGTGTTTTTCTATTATAGTTTTTATTATTAAAAGGAAGAAAAAAAAGTCAGAAATGCTCCTTTTCATCTCAGCAGCTGGGGGGCGTGTCTGTGTTTGACTGACAGCAGCTGGCAGGCTGAGCTCCTGTAGTGGCAGACAGCGGCTCATTAGAGACGGTATCGAACAGTCGGGACCAAGCAGCAACGCTCGAGACCGTCTCAGCCGCTGTATGGGAGTCCCATAACAGACCCCCCAGGGAAGAGGCTGTGCGCTGCTCTTTAACGGAGGCGAGGAAGTAAACCAGACGTGCATCTGTCAAACCAACCAGTCGGTCGTGATCCTTCAAGTCTTTTCTGTTGTAAAACCAAAAATCCTGTTTGAAGAAACAAATCTCACCTTTGTGCTGCTTATCAAGGGTTGTTTTTTAGAGGGGAACGGTCTCATTGTTCCCCCTCGTGGGAAAATAAGCACCACCATCCATCAAGTGTTAGCTTCAGCCCTCCGGCCTCAGGGGGCAGTAGTGAGCCTTATGAAGACTGACTGGCTGGTTTGGTAAATGTTTGTCTGGTTATCTTCTCCAGCACACAGCTGCTTCCCCGAGCTTTCCTTCCAAAAACAGGGAGCAGCAGGTGAGCACGGGACATTTAAGGAGCAGACGTGTTCTGGAGCAACAATTTCAGCTGGACTTTAACTGAAAGAACGAAAAACACCAGAAGTCAAACGAACAAGGTTTCCATATCTTATTTAAAGGATTTTAAACGCCGTCTGAGCCAGACCTGACGGGATGATCCCAACAGGGCCGGACTGGAACTTCAGCCTCTGTGACTGGTGCTTCCCAAAACTCTCCTGCTGCATTCACGAGTTTATCGTACGCTTCCCTTTTGTCCTCGTCCCCCCGTGGTTTATGGCTTCGTGGTGGCTTAATGTGTGGGTGGCGAGTCAGCGGGCTGCAACGACGAGCGTCTTGTGACGAGTGAGTTTTCTCCAAGCAAAACATGCAAAGTCTCGACGAACAGTTTCACCCTCTTTTTAAATATTTGGTCGGCCTGACAACCTGCTTTCACGTCCACTCCAGTCACTCCTGTCCACACTGGTGGGACGTTCATCTGGACAGTTCAATGACCTTTGATACTCTGGAACATGTCAACCTCTGACATTGTAAACCTGCTGACTTGTATTTTTCTGTGTGTGTGTGTGTGTGTGTGTGTGTGTAATGTGGACGGACGTGTCTGGAAGACTGAGGTGGCGTCTGAGGGGACAAACATATGAACACATGAAGCACACAGTATGCACACGCTAACATAAATAACCTGAGAGCTATGGAGACCCTGGGAGCGGAGAGCAGCAGCGCACACACACACACACACACACACACACACACACACACACACACACACGCGCACACGCGCGCGCGCACACACACACACACACACACACAAACAAACAAGATATTCAGTTTCAAAAAGGATGCAACAGATTCGAAACCAAAAGTCCAGCGAGCAGTCTGATGCTGTAAGAGAGTCAAAGAGTAGACGAGACGTTTCCAGCCGAGGCTCTCGCTCATTAAAAACATGCCAGGTGCAGATTTTGTGCTTATGACCAAAGCCAAACGTTTAATTTATGGAAAACTGACCCTGATGCTAAAATCAGAAGGTTACAATGAATTTCACAAACTTCCTTTGAGATGTCAAACGCGAAGCTCAGTCGCCCAAACTCCATCATTTTTTAACATGAATTAAAATGAAATGAGGCCCCGGGAAGCAGAGTTTACCCTCAGATTAAGTCAAATGTTTATCCAAGAACTGGACCACGCTGTCCTGTAGACCATCTGTCTCAAAAATCCTCAATCCTAAATAAATGCTTTATAAACGAAGGGAGGATGCCCTCTGTGGGCAGAAATCGTCATTTCAAGCCTTTAAATTTCTGAGCAATGATTAAAAACTTCTGTCTACACCTGACTGTTTGGGAGTTCTCCACCCTGGTCCACCATCTACTCTTCTCTTGTCTTAAATCATCATTTCCACCTTGAAGAATCAGCATGCTGAAGCTGTTTGTCAGTGTTTGGACGAATGTGATTTCAGTGCTGTTTGGTGTTCAAAGTAAAACCAGTTTCAGGTCCAGACCTCGAGACGGATCGGACACGGTGGAGAGTTAACAGAAAGGTTTCTCTAAGTTTGAATGTCTGTAAAACGTTTTGGCAATATTTAATTCTCTTTCCTTTTCCGAGGAGTAATAAGACATAGCGTAGGATGTCTCTGACTTACAGACAGACAGATAGATACAGTAGATAAGACAGACGGACAGAAATACATACAGATACAGCTCATCTCATAGAAAAGACAAACATGGGACAGAATGAGCTACGTTTCATCGCGTGATGCGCGTCTCGTCTCTCTCTGGTGTGGACGCCGCCCGGGGGTCAGCGGCGCGAAACTCTCTCTGCAGTTCTCTGAAACAGCCACAGGTGGCGTGGGTGGAGCGTCAGCGTGTTCTCACAGAGACGCAGAAGAAGAGAGAGAGAGAGAGAAAGAGAAAGACGTCTCCTGCTCCCAAGCCGTCCCGTCCGTCCTATAAGTGAGCCTGGGTCAATCCTTCTGTCCTGTGTGTCACTTTCCATCCAAACACAACCACTTTGTTGACAGTGCTGGAGGCGGAGAGAAGGAGGGGGCGTTCACTACCAGTCTATGGCCCCGCCTCCTACGCGGCGTTCGTACGCTTCAATCCCGACTGATGCGTCACTGGGTCACTTTTTCTTGCCGGACTTTTCCGAGCGCTTTGCGTCCGACTTCCCGCCTCGATCTGACCTCTCTGATCGTTCGCCCCTCTCCTTCTCCTTCTCCTTCTCCTTCTCCTTCTCCTTCTCCTTCTCCTTCTCCTTCTCCGCTCGCTCGATCCGCTCGGCCCGGTCCGAGCGCTCGCCGCCTCGCTCGGACCGGTTGTCCGCCTTGCTGCCGTCGCGGCGCGTGCCCTCGTCGGTGGATGAGGTAGTTGGTTGGGGCTGTCCCCATTTGGCAATCTCCTCGTGCTCCGTAATACTGGCGGTAATGTTGGTCACCCACGCTTTGAGGTCCTCCTGCGAGGGGAGAGGGATCACAGATGTCAGCTGATTGGCCGTTTACTCTTTATGTTTCTGTGTCAGCGATTGTGGGTCTCACCTCATCTTTTGCATGGAACAAAAACTCGCTGCCGTCCTTTGTTCTGCAAGAAGAAGAGAAGAACTGAACTTACAAACACGTTTGTTTAGAAGAAAAATATTTGCTGGTGCTTTCAGACCTAAACTGTTTGGTTTGGTTGAAACAGACCCTGATGTGTTAGTCTGGTTCCACCAGGAATACTGCTGTATGAAACACCTGGTGTTCAGTCGTGTCTGCGCCTGTCAGTCACTATTCAAAACGTGTCTGTATGCAGCCATCCATCCTCTGCAGGGTCATGGGGGCTGGAGCCGCCCCCACTGGGACTAGAGACAGCGTACGCTCTCAGACAACAACCACTCACACTCACATTCACACCTACGGGAAATTAAGCCATCAATTGACCTTTGACCCTGTGAGCAAATCCACTGATCACACTGATTGAATCAGGTGCCACATTATCCGTCACAAGTATTGTGAGAGCAGGTCGTAAAGAGTGAAAGCTGGCGCTCAGAGGGAGGCAGTTTGATCTGTAACCCGGGCTTTGAGCGCCTGAAAGGACAAAAACAGATCCTCACTTGAGCGTGAAGACGTTCTTCTTCTTCTTGTAGCCGTTGGTGACGTCGCAGTGGCAGTGGGACAGGTTGAGCAGTGGCTCGTTGTTGTAGGGCGTGGTGGTGTTCTTGGCGTCCTTGTAGAAGCCCATCTCCCCTTTGTTCAGCACGCAGTACAGGTTGACCCACGACCTGCTGTGGTGTGGGAAGGTGGGAGGTGTGAGGGGAGGGAGAGTGAAGGGGGAGGGAAGTGGAGGGGAGGTATACGGAGAAGGTGGGGAGGTGGTGGTTGGGGGGAGACGGGAGGAGTCAGGAAGAGCTGCAGAGTCGCTCCCGCTGAGCTAACACCTCACTCACCTGACCAGAGCAGACAGGTAGGTAGGCGGGATGGACCCGCGCCAAGAGGGGAGGAGGAAACACACTGCTGAACAAGCACAAATGAACGGACGCACAGACGCACGGACGGACGGACGGACGGAGGGAGGTGGGGGATGGAGGGATGGGGAGGGAGGCTACTTACAGTCTGGGTGTCTGTGTGTGGGGCTCATATATGACTTACCTTGGAGGAGACGAGAGGAGCAGCCAGGAGCATCGAGGAAGAGAGGAGAAAAGAGGGAGAGTTTGGTTAAATGGCATTTTGGCAACAACACAACTTCAAGTCGTCGTCATCGTCATCATCATCATCATCATCATCATCATCATGCTTCTTCTCCCTCTGTGAGCCTGTTTACATGCACACAGCATTCCAGTTAATAGCTTCTACCCGAGTAAAGGTATTATTCAGAACAAGCTGTCTGTGCGCAGCTTCATATCCTGATTTCAAATACCTCTGAACTGACGAGACTGGAGAAGAGCTCTGGTGCATGTGACACGGTGTCTACACCGCTAACGTTAGCGCTGCTGTCTGTGGCGGTGCAGCTTTAGAGAAGATGAAGTGACCTTGAGAAGGAAGTCTTTTCCACACAGTGAGAAAGGTATCGGCCAATTACTAAACCTCAGATATCGGTATCAGAGGTGAAAAAGCGGATCAGTGCATCCCTCGTCCTAATCATACCCACAGAACCACATCATTTAAATAAAGATAGAAACAAATGGTAATGCTAGTTTGAGAGACAAAAGCTAGTGTTTCACACCAAGAGCTGCTCTCTAAAGGCCCTTTTTTATAGTTGACACTGAAACGAGCTCACTGAGCTTCATGTGACTGCTGTTACAGCCAACATTTACACACCGAGTGACTGAAATACAACGAAAGGATGCATCATCTGACATGTCTGATGTTATCTCGCTGTGTGACGTGCGATGAGCTCTGAAGATGTTTGTCATCGCAGTGTACGCCTCGTCGGAGCTGCGGCTGTTGACAAATGAATTTCTTTTTCAAAAAGACTGATGAAGGAAAACCTTAATTGGAAAACGATCGATGACAGCTCGGGGGTGAAACTTTAACGTGAAACTATTGGCTGAGAGATTTTAATAGCACAGTACAGTCAGTTCATAAAGAGTACACACCATTCACATGCACCGTATCCTGTCATAAAGGCCACTTGGTCATCCTGAATAATACCAGAATATTAATGTGCACATACACACACTCATGTAAGAGACAGGTTGAATCTCGATCCTTCCTCACAGACAAACTCTATGCTCTCTTTGTCGTCGAATATAAAGCAAAGGAGAGCATACAATGAGCCCAGCGAGGAGCCGTTTGGAGATTCACACTTGTCCAGATTTAAGCCATTCAGGATTATGCTTTACCTTGCCATGTACATAACAGGGCATGTACATACGAGACATTCATCCACTGCCTCGGGCGGGCACATGAGTGGGGCTAATCCGTAGCTGGAGGGGGGGTGAGCTTTTAGCTGTGCGTGGTCAGCCCAGCCACTAGGGGGCAGTGCAGAGAGAGAGACTTTGCCTTTGGTGTCTCTCTGGAGGAAGCAGGGCAGTCATCTGTGGAAGCCAGGGAGTGTGTGTGCATGTGCATGTGTGTGTGCTGTGTGTGCGTGGTTAAGCTAAGCGACTGCTAGCCAGCCCAACACTTCTACTGCGCTCTATTCTGTGGGCTCAAGAGTACAAGAAACTACAAGCTTACAGGCTAGCTAATAAGCTAACAGTAGCCCCACATTAAAAAGGTCATAGTGGACTACGATGTATTGATATGACAGAGAAATGATCAACTGTCGGGCACTGCTGTGTGTTCTCTAACTGTTCTATGTTTTGGAAGCAAACAACACTTCACGTTAGAGACTGAAGACAGTGCTGAGAGCGAGCAACAAGCAACAGGACAAACAGTGATAAACATACCAAACCTGAGTATTCCTGCCCGTTACAGCAAACGGCACAAATTCATCAGTTTAGGTAAAAATTAAAACGTCACTGCATCCCTTGAATCTAAACACGTCTAAACGTTAATGCATGCATGCTTCTGGACATGTACAAACCCAAAGCTTAGCTTATTACCGCCTCTATCGTGTCGACCCACACGCTGGGGCAACCAGTGGGTTATCGTGGGTCGTCTGTCGTCTGACGGTCATGCATCTGCTCAGCATGTCAGACACAGTGTCAGCGCAGTGTGTGAGCTTGTTAGCTTAGCATGCTAGAGTCATGCTCTTGTAGTTGAATCAGTAAAAGGAGTGGGCACTGATGTCATGAGTATTTGAAAATACTTTGCTCTACCAGACGTCAGTCCTTGAAGAACGGGGTTTGTGACAATTCACAGTAAAGACAAGAGAGTTTAGATTTAGCAGAAAAGGTGAGATGTTGTTCTAATTATAAGTGAAATAATCAATAACCTTCCCAGACAACCAGATTAAAATGTAAACTTTACTTCCAAACACATTTGACCAAAATCCTAAAGCCTGATACTCATGATACCAGTGTCCATTCTCCTTCTTTCCATCTTCTTTCATCTGCTAATCCAGATGTTACGCTCATCATTAAGACCCTGAACACCCACCTATTGGTGCTCTTCTTCAGGCTCTCGATGTCCAGCTTGCGGAAAAGGAAGCCCTCGTGGTGGGCAGTGTGTGTTGGCGGCTGGGGTACTGCAGGGCTGCTCTGGGCTGGAGCGGACCTGGACCGCCGCGTGGTCGTTTCTCCTGCCTCTTTGGGTCGCGGTCGGCGCCGCGGTTTGGGTCTGTCGCGAGCTCGAGGCCGGTCGGGACGGGAAGACTTCTCTGGTAACCCGTTAGGCAGGCGGGGCACCTCACCACGGGCCTGAGGGAGGCGAGAGGTGATGGAGTCACTCAGAATTCGGCTCATGGTTTAAAATTAATATCTGCGGCAGTCTATATTGTGCATTCTGTGTTCTACATTTTCATCATCTAAAGAATACATCTATGTGTACGGAAGAGTCCAAAATGTTTGTATGAACTAGAGAAATCACCACCATGAAGTGATGAAACATGACAGAGAAAGAACTGGCCAGTAACGATGGGACGTGACTTCTTATTGAATATAAGACACAAACAAACACTGAGTATCTGCAAACACTGTATTTGGATGAAATGCGCGACACAAATCTCCACCTGTGCAGCTTCTCTTTCTTGCAGCTGCTCTACAATTTCTGCCAGGGTGGATCTCTTTTCTCTGTACAAAATAAGCAGATTAAAGAATCACATTAGGGTTAACAATCAGAGTTTTAGAAAAACTGTAATATCCATCATTCATGATTTATAGTCCTCGGCAGAAACATACACTCAATTCCAAAAGCATCTCTAACTACGCATTCATCTATATGCTGTATGAAGTCTCACCCTCCTCCTGAGCGTCTGTCGGAGTGCTCCTTGCCGGTGTCGTGCTCACTGGATTCCTGTCTCTCCAGCCGGTGTCGGTCCCTCTCTCTCCGCCTGCCCTCGTGGCTCCCGTGGCTCCCGTGGCCCCCGTGGCCCCCATGGCCCTCCTGCTCGCTGGACGTTTGCCTCTCCAGCGGCCGCCTCTCCCGCCTCTCGGCATGTTCCCTCCACACCTCCTGAGGCAGCTCGTCCCTGCGTGCCTGGATCAGCTGCTCGCTGGACAGCTGTCTTTCTATCTTGTGGTCCCTGTGGTGGACGTGGGTCTGGACCTGGGGCTCGGCATGTCCTAACGGGTCGTTCCTGGACCCCCGTGGCCCTCTGGTGGGCTCGCTGTGCAGGCGCTCCCGGCTCGGCTCTTGGAGCACCACCTCGGCCATCACGGCCACCTCCGCTTTCTCCATCCCCATCTCTCCCATCATCAGCATCTCTCTCTCTCTCCCCCTCTCCCTCTCCCTCGCTTTCTCCAGCCGGCTCGCCACGATCAGCGGCGTCACCGCATCATCCATGTGTTTGATTTTAGCTTGCCGCAGATACGGGGACGTCTTCGCCTCCAGCGTCCTCGCCGCCTGAGCTGGCTGCAGGTGACTCATTACCTTCGCTGCTTGATCTTTTGTCGCGCTGGCACTCTCTCGCATCTGGTTGGCTGAGACCAGCATGGCCGCCGTGGCAACTGAGGCGATTGAGGAAGGCGAGGGCTGGCCCAGTCCCGCAGCCACGCCCACCACACTGCCGTGCCGCGCCTCCAGGGCGTGGCGGTAGCTGGAGCCGTTCATCACAGGTATGTAGTTGGCGACCGTTGAGCCGAGCCGGCGAGCCACAGACGAAGGAGAAGGCGTAGGAGTGGCAGGTGAGGGCGAGGGAGGAGAGCTGGCTTCATTCTGTTCGTAGATGGTCTGTCTTGTGACGGGGGAGATTGGGAGGCGGGGGAGAACGGACGGACTGGGGGTGGCATCTTGCGGGTCCAGGAAGACTTTACGACCCAGCAGAGGGGTCGGGGGTAGTTTGCTTTGCTCTGCTTTCAACTTTTCTACCTGCAGAAAGAAAACTTGTGATCAAACTTCGACGGTAAGGAGTCACAAAGGTTTTTGACATGGAAACGTATCCCGAACAGAACTTACAACTTATTCTGACCACGTTGTGCACGTATTAACACAATAATGATGACGCTAACACTAATGATGTTGATATTACCGTGGTGAGTCGTCGCAGTGAGCTGAATCGCTCCTCCCACGTTGCGGCGGCTTTACGGAAGGCTTCGTGCCGACGAATCAGCTGCTCGACCTCATCCACGCTCCCGCCCAGCTCATTGCTGCTGATGAACGGCTCCTGAGCGGTCAGCCATGCCTCCGCCACCACCGCCTCCTGAGCGAACTGGTGAACCTCCAACACTGAGGGGAGGAGAGGAGAAATGAAAATGATATTCAAAAGGAAGTGAAGGCTGTGTGTGTGTGTGTGTGTGTGTGTGTGTGTGTGTGTGTGTGTGTGTGTGCGTCTCACATTGCTGCAGGACTTCCCAGTGCTTGTCCCACCTCTCAGACAGCTCATGCTGCTTAGCAATCACCTTGTCCAGCTTCTCTTTGATCTGACAACCAAAATCAGGAACATCAAAACCACAGCAGTCAAAATTAGTGCTAACATAATGGAATTTAAGTTAAGATTGCATTTCTGTTGTAGATGACTGAGATTGAAATGAACTTTATAACAGTGATCACGTGTCTGATTCCACCTCTTCAGCTGCTGGGTTTCGAGCAGCCAGCAGGGTTTTGCCCATCTCGATGCACTCTATGGTGCTCCGGCTGCGAGCCTCCACTTCACTCTTCAGACTCTGGTGATAATTCATCAGCACCTCAACTGAAGACACGTCCCTGCAGGACGGACACAGCACACAGACACTTGTTAATGCAGGTAACTTGCTGATTGTTGGGTCAGATCACAGATTACACTGGATTCAAAGATGCCAGCTGTTCTCTGTTGAGAAGGTGTTGTAGCGTAGGTACCTGGGCTTCTCTCCTGTCCCTATCTGACAGATGATAGACTCCATCCACATGATCTGATCTCGGACCATGCTGAAGAACCTCAGCTTGTCCGTCTCGGTGGTGATCTGGACTCGACACTCCTCGCAGGATGTCAGCAGCTCCTTCCAGTACTGCATGACGTCGTGCTCGCGGCACGCGATGGCTTCGGCCTTCTCGCCGGCGTACACCGTCCTCAGCTGGGCCGCGCTCTCCTGCAGCTGACGCACCTGGCAGAGACAAGGAAGAAACAGGAATGAAAAAATGGAAAGAGAATGAGTTTGTTTTCCAAATGACGCACAAAACACAGCTGCTCTGGCAGTTGTGTTTAGTCAGGGCCTAATGGTACCATCTCTGTCGCTGGGGCTGACACGGAGCAGCTGTGGTTCTGCATCACTCTTCAGCAAAATGTACCACAGTTTCTGTTCCGCAGGTGCATGAGAGGCTAGATGAAGCTAAATTAAATGCAGAGTAAGACGGGAGTTTTGCCATAAAGATTCAGACTCAAATAAAGATTTTTACCATCCATTCAAGTCAACTTTTTACCTTAATTTAAAGATCCAGCACATATGATTTTATGACCTTAGCATGAGCTCTTTATATCTACAGAGGGAGCGAGTCCTCTTCTGCAGAGTTCGCCATGTTTCTACAGTAGCCCAGAATGGACAAACCAAACACTGGCTCTATAGAGCACCTTCTGCAAGCTCTGTAGGTTCTCCTACACACTTGGAAAGGATGGGGTGAGGCAGGGGTGTTCTGCTGGCTGCATTCTGAAACTTCACCACTAGATGCCACTAAATCCTGCACACTGTACCTTAAATCTGTAGTTTTAAAATAAAGATTAATCACATCAAAGTTACCACCATCCCTGTAACAATACACTGTCTGTAAAGCACAACAAAACACAACAAAATAGAGTAGAATGTCAGTATACTGGGACAGGTAATTTAGTCCATGTAAACAGCTGTATTAGTAGTAGGAAAGGTCCTGTGGTCTTTGTGATTCTTCCCGGAGTCAGTGAATACTGAAGCAGGCAACCTTACATGCTGTCTGTTCACGTGCATGTTACCCTACCTGTGTGACCAGCAGGTGTATGTCCTGTTCAAAGCTGTGCAGGAGCCTCTGCAGGGTGCTGGTGTTGGCAGTGCTGCCCTGTCGAGCACGAACTTCCGGCAGCCTTCGATGTTTGTCGTCGATCTGAGCCAAAACCTGAAAAAATGACCACACAAAGCAGTATAGAAGTGTTCCACCTGCGAACCTGGTGTGAGGGGAGAAGTATGTATTTCATATAATGTCTGTGTGGTTTGTGAGATCTGTGTGCGGAAAAATGAATATATTTCATGCACACGCAGCCGAACTGTGACGAGATTTCTTCTGATTTTTATGTTGAACTGCCTCAGACAGTACTCTCTCCTGTGAGGGTTGAGGAATGTGCATAAATCTTGGGTTTATAAAATCTTTTTCAAAACCATAAGATAGAATTCATGTCTGTCGTGTCACTTATGAATACATACTACAGTGTTTATCCTCTACCATAACAGTTTCTTCTCATGTTCCACCATTGAAATTCAACAACAAATAAATCGAGCTTACATTAAAAACACCTTCTGCAGGGCAGGAACACTGAATACTTTGCTCAAACTGAAGGACACTTGTGAATAATCAGCAGCTCATTTCCATTTTCTCCCCCTTTTTTTAGGGATTTCAGTTGTTTTCACCACAGTGAGGGTGTTGGTTACAGTAAACTGTGGTGAACAGTGTCTTCTTGCACCAGAAAACACTAAAACTTTACCCGGATGAAGACATTAAATGTGGGCGAAATCAGTCTAAAAACAGATCTGTAAAAATAATAAGCTCAAAGTGTTGCATTGCACTGAATATCCCCTCAGAGATCAGTGAAGTGGTGTAACTGCACCATATTATATTGCACTCTATAGTATGAAACACTATAGCATATCTATGTCTTGTCTTGGGCCTCAGCCGTGTTCCTCAGGTATCTCACCTCTCTGCAGTCAGAGAAGAACTTGTGAAGCTGGTGTGAGGCAGCGAGCATCTGCGCCCGGGTCTCCATGAGCTCCAGCAGGTCGGCCCAGGCCTCGTTCACCCCGTCCTTCCACTCAGCGATGGTGGCAGCCTCTGAGTGGCCGTAGTCAATCAGCTCATCCACCATTTGGTTGACGGCTGTCACTCGCTCCTGCCCCACACTGCCTGTCTCTGACGCAAACTCTGTGAACTTCTCCTGCAGGACCTGGAGGTGTGGCAGAGGCGGAGGAAGGGAGAACAGAACAGATTTCAACATTAGACTTATAAAAAGTGTTTCTTAAATCTATGATTCATCTCCAGACATCTGTTGACACACTTACAGTGACATGCTCAAAGTCTTGACCCAGTTCGGGCGAGCTGGCGACCACCTCCTTCTGAGCAATCCACTGCTCCAGCTCGTCCACCTCCCTGTTGAGCTGGTAGAGCCAGTACTGCTGCTCCAGACGACTCTTCCTCTCCTCCACCAGGTCCTTCAGAGACACATACAGACGGTCGATCTGCGACTGACGCTTGCTGATCTGCTCACTGTGGAAAGAGAAGAGACAGTGAGAGCACTGCAGCAGGCACGCAGGCATCAGAAGGATGAGGGCACTGATGCTTCTGAAATCATGGCATACAATCCGCACAATTTACACACTTTACACCTTTCTGATACTGGGTAGGATCCTCTGCTCTGACTCTACCATCTGTGTGTCGCAGCAGAAATCGATTTTGGTGGGCTTGTGTCCACTGTAGCCTCAGGTTCCTGGTCTTAGCTGACAGGAGTGGAGCCCATATGGTCCTCTGCTACTGTAGTCCATCCACTTCAAGCACTCTGGTAACGCCTGGTTATTTGAGTTACTGTTGCCTTGCTGTCACCTTGAACCAGACTGGCCACTGTCCTCTGACCTCTCTCATTGACAAACATTTTCATCCACTGAACTGTCGCTTGCTGGATGTTTTCAGTTTTGTGCATCATCCTTTGTAAACTCTAGAGACTGTTGTGGTGAAAATGAGGATGTTAGGAGGAAACCATCCCATCTGGCACCAACAATCACTCCACTGTCACTTAGATCACACATCTTCTGAACAGCAATTGACTTTGGCTTTGAATTTCTGAAACGCAGGAAGTTAAGAGCATTCCTGTCATGTATTTTATGGCGACAGGAAATCTGTTTGTGTGTGTTTACATGCTCACCAGTCTGGATGTCCCATCTCGAGCAGCTGTCGACACTGCTGTGACAGCAGGCCGATGGTCTCAGCATAGTCCTCGATGGTCTGCTCCAGGACCAGGTGTTTCTTCAGCAGCTGCAGTGTGCTCGGCTCGTCCTGGTGGGAGGAGGAAGTGACGCACACAAGCAAGCGTTTCACACACAGAGCGCAAATGTCCAATCCTGCCTTTATGTGTAACTCTACAGTGTGTAAAGAGGAAGGGTCTCACATTAGGGTCAGACAATTGCACACACCTTCCCCTTCTCCTCGTTCATCATGTGCAGCTCCTGCTCGCTCAGCCAGGCCTCCACCTCGGCTGTGTCGAAGTAGTACTGCTGGGCCTGGTACATGGCGTCCAGAAGCAGCTGTCTCCTCTCCGTCTCGGCCCAGAGCAGATTCCACAGCTGGGCCAGCTGGTCGTGGCCCGCCCTGACGCAGTCTGCTTCAGGGCTGCGTATGGACGCGATGATCGCCGCCCTCTCCAGGACGTCCTCGATCCGGCTCCTGTGGACCTGCAGCTCCCTCTGAAGTGTCTGGAGGAAAGGAGGAAGGGAGGAACAAGAAGGTGGAGGTGGCTTTTTAGACTTTCTCCAAGTGAAAGCAGAGCAATGATAACGCTGAATACAGGAGTAAAATAAGTACAATGTACAATAACGTGGGTGGGTCGGTATGAGGGGTATAAATTAGGACTGCACGTCATGTTCTGCCCATCCCTCTGTGACTTCACCATCATGACTTGAAATTAGGGTGCTGTCAGTGCATCTACAGGGGGAGCCAGACTTCAGTTGCGCAGCAGAAAAAGGCTTCAGGTAGAATCGCTGGCTGTTCTGATTTCTTTACCTGGTTCTTCTTCATGAGCTGCTGGACTGCCTGCAGAGTGGAGCCGTGCTCCTGAGACATGGCCATCGGGAGGCGCTCCTGGATCCACAACTGCAAACACAACGATGTGACACTCAGCAGATTATAATAACAGATTAAGATTAATCGATTATACAAAGACCTGTCAAGTCCCACTTGACTTATGCAGCCTGAATCCAAAATAGCTGTTTTTTGTGAGAGTGTGTGTGTCAGTGTGTGCTGACAGCTGTCAAACTCACAATCTCGTCCTCCAGGTCTCGTCCAACTTGGTGAACTTCTTTGGACGCCAGCAGGATGCGCCGTCTCTCCTTCAGCGGCTCAATCAGACGCACCATCCTGGCCTCCACGGTGGCCTGGCGCCCGGCGACCGCCTCCTTGATTTGCGTCTGCTGCGGGATGGTGGCCACCTGCACCTGGAGCTGCCCCACCTCCTTATACCACTCCTCCATCTGGGTCTCCATGGTCTGGGGGAGGGGGGGAGCGAGAGCAGGAGAGGGGGAGTAGAGCGTAAGTTATCAAAATGGTAGAGAAGAGTAGAGAAGAGAGAATACATTTGGATTTAAACGTGAAAGGAAAAGACACTGCAAAAAGGTCCGTCACAGTTTGGGGCCTAAAAAGACAGAATGACACAATCACAGTAAGAATGTATTCATAACTGGCTGCTTGTAATGCCTCAAATTAAAGTAGCAGAAGCAAAAAACGGCAAAAGGATCATAACAGAAACAATAACTGCGATTATTTGTATCAATAAAGTTTGTAGAATTGTCGAATATACACCTTCAGTTCACGCTACTTAAGAAAAGATGAGCATGAAAGCGAAGATGAGACTGAAAATAACCAGAACAGCAAAAGAATAATGGACAGACGTGAAGTGTAGTGAAGTTTACTGTACCCCTTGCCAGGATGGATGCTGGGTAGTGGAGTTTGGTTTGGAGTTAGGGTGATGTGGTAAAGCAGAGCTAATGGCGACCTGTTAAAGGAAGCTGCTGTGGGAGAGGAGAGTGAGACATGTCTGGTGAAATGATGAAGTAATGAAAGGATGAATCTGTGTGGCAGCCCGGGTCACAGTGGCCTGCTGTGAGCTGTGTTAAGAGTATGAACCCACTGCTGGTGGGAGGCGAAGAGTTACAGCCCAACATTACAGGGATTAAATTATGAAATACTAAATTATAGGTGAGATTAAGAGTATATCTATTAACTGTACTTGTGTTTGAAAAGATCTCTGGCAGCACAGCTGTAGCCTCTATTGTAAGGCAAATTCCAAAGAGAATCAAATGAAAGTGATGAATTTAATTCTGCAGAAGTCACCAGATTTTTAATCCTATCACAAAAATAAAGGTTTACGAGATGTTAATAAATATACTAATCAATACTTTCTAGTCATCAGTATTTCTAAAATGATGCTGGGATGAAACTCTTGGTGAGAGCTCCCTGGGTTGCTGATGGCTTAGAGAGTTAAAAAACAAAACAAAACATAAACACAAATCAAAAACTTGGCTGAAATGAGATGAGGAAGCACTGCAGGTAGACTGAGAGAAATGCTGCTGTTAGAAAACGTGACGTCTTCTTCAAATATCAATGAGATGAAGGCGTCACGGTGAGACGATGATGATGTAAACGTGTACAGTAGAGTAAAGAACAGGAGCTGCACAATTCTTTTCGACTCAACTGGCTCATATTGGCCTTAATAGCCCTAAGCCCCTACCCTCCAGATGATGAATGTTTACCTTAATATAAAGTGTGACCAAACGTTTACACTGGAAAGATCACGACTGAAAAAGTCCTGGCTCAAATGGCTGTGAACTGACTGAAGAGCAAGTTTTTTAATGTTTTTAACTCCTACATACCTGCAGTTTTTTCAGCTGCTTGTTGACGGTGGTGAGGTCCTGTCCCTGGTCCACGTAGACCAGCTGACCCTCCAGCTGGCCCAGTCTCTGGTCCAGGCTTTCGTAGCTCTGTACCAGCAGGTCTGCCTTGTTGGCCTCAAAGAGCTGGCGGGCTTTGGCCTGGGTGGTGCTCTCCAGATCCTGCCAACACTCCCTGATCTCCTCCAGCTTCTTCCGGACCACCGGGCTGAGCTCTGGCTTCTCCTGGATCAGCTGCTGGCCCTCCTGGATGGGAGGGGAGGAACACAGAAGGAGAGGTGAGACAGAGGTAAGGCTTTTCATCTTCCATCATTAAAGGTGATAATGACGTGTGTAATTAGTGAACAGCTGGACATGTGGAGTCAAAGCAGGTCCAAATATAACACTTCAGGTAAATACTAGAAACACACTTAAAAACAGGCTGCGTTCAACACAATCATCACGCTATATTAAACACAACCCATTATGATAAAAAGGTCATTAAGAAAGATGACTGACACCTTTAATCAGCCAATCTATCCGTTTACTGTAATGACGTTTTCATCAACTCTGCAAATTTATGACAAAAGAAACAAAATCTGATCAAATTCTGCTCTGATGGCACGAGCCCACGAGAGACCCCAACCCAAATCTCCAGATGTGAGAAACTGCAACCGAACAGTGCACAAGCATTCGGTTTGTTTACATGTAGAAAACAAAACGTAATTATTACAATTACAGCAAACTAATCAGTTAACCTAAAGCACAGAAACGAGACACGATTCATTCATTAGTCGAAGCGATTAATCGTAAGTATTTTTTATGTTCAACTGTAGGACAACGCTTTGGGAAGCTGTGATTGGTATTTTCCAGAATTTGCTGACATTTTATACACAACATATAAATATAATCACGAGCAGCAAAGGTGAAAATGTAAAGAAGGCATAAATCCAGAATGTGGGTCTCATCACGTCCACAAACATCCACTGAATTACATGATGGGATAATTATGTGCAGACACAGAGGAACTGGGTTAGGAGGTGTGTGTGTTTGTTTGTGTGTGTGTGTGTGTGTGTGTGTGTGTGTGTGTGTGTGGAGAGATTAAACCTTGCCACATTAAATTGCCTCATAAATTACGTCACACTCCCCTTCCCCCTTCTCTCTCTTTCTTCTCTTTTTTCATATTTCTGCCCCCTTTTGTACCTCATCCTGTTGTGAACCCCCTTTCAGACACACACACACACACACACACACACACACACACACACACACACACACACACACACACACACACACACACACACACACACACACACACACACTTCTCTTCATGTAGCCTCCCCCACAGTGAAATCCTTCCCCCACCCAATTGAAATTCGTCTTCTGCAGCCTGTGTTTGTATGTGTGTGTGTCAGAGACTGAAAGAAGGAAATAAACAACAAAAAAGATCTAATAAAAACAAGTGAGGACAAAAAAAGAGAAAACAATTGATGGTCTTTTTACCTCTTTGTCAAACTGCTACTACGTATTCATTCACTGTCTGTATTCATCCCCTCATACTCCTGAAGACCTCCTCTCACACCGGTTCACTTTAACTAATATTTCTTCAAACCTGCAAATGCTCTAGATGTTGCAGCTATGCTTGTTTTGCATTAGTTTTGCAGGTATTTGGTCATGAACTAATGTACTGGATGCACTGTGATTACAATGTGTGTACCAAATTTTATGACAATCCATCCAACAGATGTTCAGACATTTCATTCAAAACCACATGCCACTAAAGGAAAGCTCAGAGGATCACCAATGTCATTATGATTCATCCTCTGGGGACGATGAATGTCTGTACAAGTAGATGTTGGCATATTGGCATGGCTAATACTGCCAATGCTAAAATAATTGTGAATTATTAACTTTAGAATGAGCTCCAAACATTTGCAGTACCAGTTAATGTTTGGCTCACCTCAAAAATTAGTAAACTAAAGTAAAAAACATCAACGGTTCCTAGAAGTCAGCAGAAGGTGTTCATGCACACCTTGCAGGCTAACACATGCCACCAAATTAACTGGAAATTCATAGTATTGTGTAACAGAGCTTCAAATTACAAGAGAACTAATAAGTCTTTGGCCTGTTTGACAGGTCAGGTGAGGTCAGGTCAGATAAGGTTAATCTGACCCACCTTCCTTCCAGACTACATTTCCAGGATCTGGCACTTGGCGGGTTGTTATTTTAGACGCCGCCAAGACGTTTCACCAAGATGGTGAAATAACTGCGCAGTGACTCATCATCCGAAGAGGACAACATCCTGCCTGACTCACCCGGGTTATGATAAGATCTACAGACACACAGAGCTGCCTGATGACTGGAAACTGGACGGCATGGAGGTGATAAAAAGGTTTCCCGTGCAAACCCCCGGACCAGCTGTGCAAGAACTGCTGAGGAAATCTCCGGTTACGTCAAGGAACCTCCAGGGTGTGAATGTATTACAAAAGCATGCTTAGCCACATGAAAAGCAATATTAATATCATACAGAGATTTACATTTCTTCCTCTGCACTGGGGAGCTGTATAGCAGCGTCCACAGCCATGTTTGATCTATGGCGTTCTTCTGCTAACACTCTTTGACATCGTCACACAATATTTTGTTGGTACGCCCCCTGGTGTTTCCAAGCACACTGCAGCAGATAAGGTGCTGAGCGTAAACACCTCTGTGTGCTCATAGCTTTGGAGGCCCATGCCCGCATTAACAAAGCTTCAAAACCTCCCGAGGATATAATTCATGTTTGTGTCTATTCATTTTGAAAGAGCAGCGGTCAATGGGGAAACTCCATCACTTCACCTCGATCTGGTCCCGCTTTATAAACGCTAATGGCCTAAACTCCTTCTATGGAATCACAGCTGCTGCAGCAAAGCAAACTGGAGATGACAGGGGTTATCAGGAGCTTTCCTCAGGTGTACATTTGTGCACATACATTAACAAAATCCAGAGTAACTCAAAGCAGGCCACAGCACAGCTCCCACTGTCCTGCCATTTCCAGCGTTGGTGCGTTACGTCAGCTTTCACTGTGGTGGAGCGTCTCCCTGGCTGCTGATGCGTGCCATCCTCTGCGGCAAGTGGGAGAGCTGTGTGGGCTGGAGCAGCTTCACCCACAGGCTCAGAGCTGCTACTCCACACTCACACATGCTCAGTCTGCAGTTCAAAGAGGGTCATGATATTCTGCTGCTCATACGAACAGCAGCTACACAGCAGCATGATCTGAAATGATGTGGACGAAGATCCACGTCCAGCATCTTTACGTGGGATTCAAGGAGCTCGACAGGTGAAGGTCAGTTTAGTCAGAACAGTTTGTGAATAAATCTGTTGTCATCAGCGTTATCTTGAACGTGGAGCCACAGAAATCTTTAACAGAAAGCATGCGTTACAAACTGGGGGTGTGGAGTTTGAGTGACACGTGTTTACCAGGCAGGGAGGGTCTAACGAGAGGTGCTATCGAGTTGCATTGTGGGAATTAAAGGATCAAGGGGTTTTGGAGCTTGAAAGGACATGAAGTCAGAGTATCTCTTCCACTGCTGCATTGATTCTGACCATTCTTCTTTTAATCTGTTGCAAGCTGCACCTACAGTCCAATGGTTAAGGCATCACTTATTCTAACAAGTGAGGGCTGAGGTTGATTCAAATACTATGCAAATACATGAAGCAAAACATAAATCAAGTGAAGAAGAAGTAACAGGAAGTATAAGGGTCCTGCAGGACAGGAAGTGAGGACGCCTGACAGAACACTGACGCTGGCAGCAGCAGATGGGCCGTAAATCACAGCAGACGTCTGCTCCTGAGCGTCACTGCTGACACTCTGCTGGTCACGCTGTCTGTCACACTCAGGCCGCTGCAGCTATTCTGTCAATATTTACTCCACGTGTGAAAATCATTCTTCAGATTTGAACTATATCCTGTTCATGGTGGAAAATGCAGCGGGACGCAGCTCCCTCCTGAAGGAAATCCTCTAGCACACAGGAAGTGATGCATGTGATGGCAGCAGTGACAGAGACCCGTGCGACAAATGCATGAAAAGCAGACAGAGCGCATGCAGGCTGATGGATTAGTGAGGCTGCTGCTGATGCACGAACACGTTTCCCAGCTACACCTCTGTTCACTACTGATGATGTTACTGCAGCACAGAGACACAAAAAAGCCAATCATGAGCTTTCACCCACCCACACACACAAGTTAACTTGCTGTGGCTGACAGAGGTTAGAGAAATACACATTTACTGCACACACACACACACACACACATGCACACACACACGCACGCACACCTCTGTGCTGCTGTAAAAGCATTGCTTTTGTCTTTCTCAAACCCCTGAGTGTGTCTTTTGTACTGAAAGCATCAGAAAGCTCAGAGTGCTCCAGGATTTGAGAGGTACAAGACAAAACACTCTGCTGGGATTCTTTTCATTTCACTGAACATCCCTGTGTGGTATGGAATTAATGTAAAGAAAGAGATGAAGACACCGTGTGCTGGTTAACTCAAACCCATAAAGTTCAAACACAGTAAGAAGAATTTTGTCAGAAAATGAGACGTTCACTGTCGTGGGTCTTCTGAACACCTTTGATTGTAAAATAGAGACATTTCTTTCAAATCTTGTTGAAATAAACTGACTGTGAAGGCCAGTCAGGGCAGAGAACTCCTGTTATTTCCATCTTTTATAGTTTCAAATTAACAAAAAACAGTGGCTGTAGACTGTAGTTTAAGGGGGTTACTGCAGCCTAAAATCAGCTTGAAATCAGAGGAACAAACCTCACTTTCAGCCTTCTCTATCTCCCCAGCATCACTATCTCAGTCAGTCTAATCCAGTTCCCTTGTTGTGCTTAAAAGCTCTATAATAGCGCGTTCATCAAACGTCCTCGTGTTTGGCAAGCAGTCGACTAACAAACGTGAACATGAGCATCATTAACGATCACAAGACTTCACAATGCTCACACAAAATGTACCCGGGATGCAGGACGGTGAAAGTATGACTCTCTGATCAGCTTACCCCAAAATTAAACCTAACCAACCCAATCATGAAGGGTACTATGAGTACTGGCCAATCAGAGGCTGAGTAGGGCGGCTCATGACTTCACCATCCATGAAAGTGGCACTCGAGAAGCAGCTATGAATATCTGACTTTTTCTAGGCAAATCAGTGCAGATTGAGTGGAAGAAGATCTGCAAATGGCGGCTGCCAGGTCTGAAAAGACCAGTGTGAACGTCATCAGCATGAACACCGGCAACAAATTTGAAGCGACGCGTCGAGCTGAAGCAACTGATTGAAAGAGAGTAAAAACACAACAGCAGATCTCTGTCTCAGCTTACCGTTTGTTCTCAGACTGCTGGTGTCATCACTGCTCCATTGATGTTCTTGCCACACTTACCTCCACACCTATACACATACACACACACACACACACACACACACACACACACACACACACACACACACACACACACACACACACACACACACACCTACACGCACACTCCTTCATTTACGCACACACACTCTCACATACTGCAGAGCCAGCACAAAAGCTTAATGCTCAGGGCCTTACGAGTGAAGCAGTTACATATGTGGTATACACTAAGAAGGGAACATAACATTTGTTTGAGTCATTCACGGTCTAAGCAGGATAAATACTAATGATGCTGGTCGTCCTCTGACTTTCCAACACTTTCAAAACTCCAGTTCATGTCAAAATACCTGCCCTCAGCCTCAGCTGTGAAATCAGATGGATGCTAATGAGCATGGAAACATGCTAACATAAGCAGGCTAACATGCTAAATGTTACCATATTACTAGTATGCTTACCATGATGATACGTACGCATGGCGCCTTTTGTTTTGAAAGCCCACAGGCTTAACATTACATACATATACATCACAGCATACATAGCATCGTTCATAGAGATCGTTTTAATTTCATCTTTGTGTGTGATGCAGCACAGAGTGAGCAATGAGGAAGAGTGGGATCAGAGCAGCAGAGGCTGAGTATATTCCAGAGTTAATGAGGCCAATTAATTATCAAACATAACGAGAGAGAAGGGGACCAAAAGCCTGCTGGATTCAGGCAAGGGAAGCATAGGGAAGACGCCATTTTCACTGTACACTCACACACTCCCCCACATACTACAAACAAAAACAAACACAGTCTGAAGAAACAAGCAACACAAAGAACGTCACTCCTCTGCAGACAGACGAGTGGTCCAAGGGAGGACAGGACATAAAATCTGCAGTGGGTCAGAGACTCCTTTGGGTCTGGTCATAGCCCAAAGCAAGCAACCATAACAAACAAACAAACAAATAAATAAATAAATAAATAGGTGCAGGGGATCTCCATATTACAATGACTGACATTTAAACTAATCCCAGTCACAGTAACCGTGTGATGTTTATATTATTCTAACTATCGTGACTATTATTCAACCCTTATTCATTTTGTTTTTTATGTTTTATTCTGTACGTCACCCTGTTTTTACTTTCTATTGTGGTATCTGTAAAGTTTTTACTGCTTTGTTACCAATAAAAACAAAAGTCATCACAAAGCATTACACATTCAGAACGCTGCACAGCTCATCTCACTAGATTTGGATCACTTTACTTACTTTACTGCTGCAGTCACAGCTGCACCTGTAGGCTAACTCTCAGCACCTGAAAGCAGTTTTCCTGTGTCTTACATCACTTCCAGTTAAATCTCGACAGACAGAGAGAGAAAGAGAGAGAGAGAAGGGGAGGGAATGAGGAATGACCTTCACACATGAGCTGTATGAAGAGAGGAGGGACGACAAGGAGAAAAGAGAGGGGATTGGACAGCTGTTGCTTAGCAACCGCTGCAAGCACAGGAAGAGTCATCTAAAAAGTCGCTCAAGCTGCCGCCGGCTGCTCGATGTCACAACAGAGACTGACACAGCACACTGCATGCATCATAATCATCCAAAAAATCAGCTGGGGTCTCCTCATCACAGAAACAGCGAAACAAGATCGTTATGTTTGTCTTCATTCATGTGCTCCTTTTCCATAGTTACACCTTCAACTGGCAGATGCAGCTGAGGGTGTATTGCTCAAGGGTACACTGTCAATAGAGAGAGGAGTGGAGGACTCTTTCAGCCTACAGGATACCAGGTAGACAGTAAGAGCGCCTTCAGACCAAACATGCAAGAACGATCTGTGCAAGATCAGTTCAGAAAGTTATCAGAGTAAAAACCTCACAATATTAATCTTATGATTATTTACCTGGTGTCCTGTCCTCTCTGGTGTATTCTTCCAGGCTGTTTTAAACCCAAATCCAAGGATTGGAAAGTGAAGTCACAGTCCTTCTCCATTATTCTCCACTGTAAAAATTTTACTGTTCCGGTCCCATCATCTAATCTGATAACGATGGATCTTGTAACACCGTGTATGATTTATTTGGTTCTGTCAGAGTAAACAGTCCAGAGGTCAATGCATCCCTTCCAACGGACAAACTAACATCAGGAGGGTCACGTTATGCTTTGACCCTGATGTTAGCCTTCAGGTAACTACAGGTAACTCCAGAGCTGGAATCTGCCTCTGTGTTTAAGGAGGCTACTGGCATGGAAAAGAGGGGAGACAGACACCTATAACAGACCTTGATGTAAGGAGTGCTTTCACTGAGGGAGGGGACGGAGGACAGGTGGACAACCAGAGAAACGATGCAGCTTTGAGCAAATGTCCTCTGCAGTTACCAAAGACTAAAAAAGCTCATGCACACTGTTTCCAGGCTTCGCACGCAGTGAAATACAGGTACACGCTCCCTCACAGATGGCTGATGCTACCCTGAAAACAGGCAATGTGCTTCACAGAGTCCTTCACAGCAGAGAGGGGCTCTTACCCTCTTACATAAATAGACTGGAGACTCTCAGAGGACACAAGCAGACGGACACAACGAGGACACAAGACACAGAGTGTTTGGACAGTAAGCACACAATGAGCAGGATCACAGTCGGCACAGTAATAACTATTAAAACAATACAATCAGGATTCATATTCCAGCTGATGATGTTTTGTCATCTTTTCATTGTGTTTCAATTTTTTTAGAAATGACGCACAAATACAATTCATATGAGAACAAAAGCTTGCAAAGACGCAGCGCGAAGGGACAGAGCAACGTCTCTAACGCTCGTCAGAGACGTGTACAGATCTTTATCAGTATTACCACGATAAGATCCCATGAATGTTATCTCACAAAAAGCTGCCACGTATGACTTCAGAGGCTGACTCTGCCAACAGCTAGACGGCCTGGTGTGACTACAGTCTGCTACTGAAGAGCATGAGCTGCGACCACGACAGCACCAACACACCGTACACGTCTGTACTTCCATACCCACGAGGATCACACTGGTATGATATATTCCAACCTAAACCTGCTTTCATCCTTAGCCATAAAACCAAGTCTGGATCCTTAAACAGGTCTGTGACCAAGTGATTTTTTTCCTCCATTTCTCTGCTGATACAGTGAAAGAGGGCTCCTCGCAGTATAAATGGGGCTTGTTATTATAAAAAAAAGCAAATAATTTAAGATCTCAGTGTTGCTCGAGCAGTGTGAGATATGAAGTGTTGCGGAGGTTGTTATTGTTTCTTACTGTCAGCCAAATTACACAGTTTCATGTGAAGATGCAAACAGAGAAATGCACTTAGAAATATTCTTCCAATTCTTCAGCTCGTGGGCGTAAAAACCACAATGGACTCCTTTTTACATCAGAGCAACAGCAGATTGTCTTTTACAGACAACTGAAGCCACTTCTGAACTGCTGTCCAGGCTAATCATGCCAATTATTTACATTTCTTATGCAAACTATGCATTTGTAACAGTTTTTATCTTGACAAGTAACAAGTTAATATTCTTCCTTGAACTTTAATTGTCAAATTTGGAACTTATCTTTTCCTATTTTCCATACATTTAACTGTTTTGCATGTAAACAGCATATTATCCATCTGCAGAGATGTTGTGAAAGTTCAGCAGAAAACCACAGTTTGTCCTCCTGCTCTCCACTGTCTGTCATTTTCTCTCTCCTGCTGTAAACATTTTCCAGTAAGCCAGCCTATGAATCTATAATGGAAACAGCTTGGTGCTCTCAGGCCTCGCTGGGCTGCCCTCTCCACATTATATCACTGTAGATCATTACACATCTGTCAGCCACTTTCCCCACATCACATGCCCACGTTACAGACGCACCTAACATGCACAAGGCTACACACACCACCTTCACAGTGCCCACTATAGGAGACGAAATAGAGAGAACACATTGGGTTCTCAGCAATGGACGTACAGTAATTAGACATAATGAGCAGCTTATGGGCCAATAGTGGGTGAAGCTGCCTGCCTGTACAGCCAACAACCACAATATCTAAGCTGTCAGCGAGTGGACTGGACAAGGACACAGAGATGATGTTGTACCTCAATTAGTCTTTCAACCAATTGATTATTAAGCAACCGCTTCGCTTCTAGTCTCACCTGTGCCAAAAGCCGTCTTATAGCATGCGCACAGATAACACATGACACAGAGTTGTGCCTCGGCTCAGTCACTCTGCTCCCACCCGGGGAGTTCAGTTTGAGTCGTGCCCAGGATGAGACTGCAGATGATCGAGTCATGATGCCAATGGTGCCATCACGGTGGTACGAGGAGAGGACAGTGTCGATGACTGAAAGACACTCAGTATAGCATCTCTCAGGTTTCAGATAGCAGCAGAACTGCTGAGCTTTATGATAATAAATGTGGCGTCAGTGTAGTGTTTCTCTACGAGAAACACAGCACTTCTTCGGCTTTCCTCAGAACAGATGTACCGCCAAGATTTGTTTATATCATACACAGATAAAACTGCAGCCTGCTAACTTCACAGTCACATTTTCTACACCAGCCCATGTGGGTTCATCAGCGTCCATGTGTCCTGTCAAAACTCCTTCAGCAGCCACTCGCTCTAAAGGATCATCACATACAATATTTGAGCTTGATAGCAGGCACAGTGAGACTGCTGAATGCTAGCCACCAACCGTCAACGTAATCTGATGACCTGAAACAGCATCAGCAGGTCAGAAAGACAAGCACCAATTTAGCATGTATGTCCGTTCATTTAGCAGGAGAAGTGTTCATGTCTGGCCAAGCGATTCAAGTGGAGGGAAGCAGAAATGTACTCAGGCCATCTCTATGATTATAACATGAACAAATGTCATTCAAATATCGCCTTCACTGCCTCTCACAGGTCCAATCAGCACGCGCACACAACACTATGAGTGACTTTGCCTAAAATAGGATCTCAAATCCGTGATGAGCGGCACATGGCCTGAGGGAATATGGCATTGAACTGCAGTTCTGCCACTGACCAATTCTGATTTTATACATCCAGATTCACGTCACCGCAGCCAGTCAAACGTGTGCACACAACAAAGTCATCCCAGTGAAACCTGAGGGTGTGGAGGGGGAAACACTGGCTAACCCAAGAGGCTGATGAGCTGTATAAATCTCCTTAATATGAAACAGATCCTATCAGGACACAGCAGTGGTAAAGGTTACAGCAATCCTCTCTCCAGTTAAAAACCCTCTGTAATACTTTGTGCCCTTGCTGCTGGCTTCGCTACGGTTTCCTTCAGTGAGATTATCGAATTAGTGTTTAACACAGGGAATACAGTTTCAAATAATTTTGACACTGGGTAAAGAAAGGACGTGCAACTTTGATGATTGATGTCCACATTTTGTTTACGTCAGTGATGCTTGTCTGAAGGGAAACAGACGTATGGTCACGTCTCTCACAATGGAACCTGGTATTCAGCACTCTGATATGTGACTGTTCAAAGCAACATATGACAAGAAACAAAGCTTCAAAGATGTCCCATCATCAGTGCACAAATTGCAGGAGCATTGGACAAAAAAAAAAACAACTACAAAATAATTCATATTGTTGAGGCGAATCATCAACATAGACGTACAAATATGCCTGACTGATACTGCTGAGTGACAGTCAACATAATATGACCCATTTGTTTGTTAAGGTGATATTACTTTGATAAAAATTCTTTCACATGAAGTATCACAAATTACACAAATTATACTATTTAGGTCAAAGGGCCCAAGTACATCCAAATGACTTGTTTGACTCCACTTAAAAACCTTCTCCCTGTCTGTATCCTGACATCATCGACAGCTTACTGTCAAAAGAAAGACAAGCATGGACGTTATTTCATATTCCACAGTGGCATTTCATCCTGTGCCCAGCAGCCAAAGGGCATAAAACTCTCAGCAGGATGAGCAGCACTCACCTTTTCAATTTTATCCAGCCATTCCTTATTCTGGGCCAACTCGGCCATGAACGCTTGGTGCTTCAGCCATTTCTTATGAAGCTTCTGGGTCTCGTCTCGGCTGCTGTCCCTCGCCATCAGCATCTTCTCACACACCCAGTCCCCCAGCTGGGCGAGAGAGGCAGGGAGAAAAGAGGGGAGAGGGAGAGGGAGAGAGAGAGAGAGAGAGAGAGAGAGGTGTCAACATTGGATGAACATACACACTGTAAATAACTGTTGGTCTGTGCTAAAGGATTGCTCATTTAAAAAAGACTTGGATACACAAAAACACCCTCTCACGCACACACTGCGTGCTGAAATTGTGTCCAGCTCATAAGAGAAAGACATGTTTGATTACATAAGACACACACTTATACTACATTATCACAATTTACATATTTCCATTAGCTTCTGTCATGTGAAAAATCCACATAAGAAGTGTGCTGTAGATAAACACACCAGCCACACATACAGTGGGAAATACAAGGTCAAACACACACACATGAATATTTAATGACGCACAGCAGGCACATGTAGGCAGACACACGTGTACCAACAAGCATGGCCGCGAGAATTCACATGTACACACATCAGATCCACACATCAACACATACCCACACAATAAACACCCCCCCCCCCCCACACACACACACACCTCCACTATCCATCAAAGAGTAAAATCTGTGCTGTGTGTGAGGCAAACACACAGTGAAAACACCTCACGCCTGCGCTGATAGCATCACCAGCATATTCAGGTCAGCATCAGCACCCTCGTCTCTCCGTCGCCAGCATCCTCACACCTGCATGCAGCGTTTCCGCCTGCACTTCTGTCCCTGTCTCCTAACCCAGCTGCAAGGCGAATAACGCGTTTACCGGCGGCGTTTAACTGGAACAGCCCATGGGATTGTGGCAGCCGCAGGCAGCCGCTGGTGTCCGCATCCTCGCTGGTCTGCCGTCACACACATGCAAAGACGCTCTTCACCGCAGAGCCAGATGGAGGGAGAGAACGAGGAGAGGAAGGAAAGGAAAGAGAGAGCTGGACAGAAAGACGGTGGGCGGAGACAGCGACAAAAGGTGCACTGAGAGGAAAATGCCAGGCAGGAGGGTAAATCACAAAAACAACACTGGAGGCTGAGGAGGCAGGCTGGACTTCAAACTGAGGCTGCTCTCTTTCTCTCTCTCTCTCCACCTCTCCCTCTCTCTCCCCCTTTCTCCCTCTCTGCTGTGTTGCTGTACGCTCAACTAGGAGAGAGAGGAGGGGCGGGGGCGGGCCGGTGACGAGCGAGGGGGTAAGAATGAGGACAATTGAGACGAGAAGAAGAGGAAGAAAAAAATCACCCTCCCCAAAACAATAAAATGGCAGGCAGCTGAGCCGGTGCAGCCGGTGCCCCTCCTCTGCCTCACACCTTCAGCGAGTGGGCGAGCGAGTGAGCGCGCTGCCTAGCTGGTTGGAGGAGAGATGGAGTGGAGGAGGAGGAGGAGGAGCAAAAGACTAGGGTTGGGATTTTGGGGGCAGGGGATTCAGGCAGCGCCTCCAGGCTCACTGGTCACGGCTAATCATGGTGAGCTGGAGGAGGCCGAGGGGGGAGGTGGGCTTAAAAGGGTGTCAGAATGAGAGTGCGAGGAAAGAAGAAGCAGATTTTGTTTTTCTGACTACCAGCCGAGCTCGTGACTCCTCGACAGCTTCTCCTCCTGCGCTACGCACATCAGCTCCCTCCACCATCCTTCTCCTCCTCTCTGCAGCAGTCCCAGGCAGCTGTGCTCTTCGTCTCCAGCCCGCCTGACGCTGCTGCAGTGGTGAAGCGCAGAGAGAAGAGAGAGAGGGCCGAACAGCGGAGGTTTGGACAGAGGAAAAGAGGAGGGGCGGCAGTGAGGAAGAGTGACAGAAAGCAGCAGATTGGACAGAGCGCTGATTTATCCTGAATGATGTATTTGTAGCTTGATAGATTTACTGCTCCTCGTTCCTTTAAAGGAAGGGGTTGGATGCCTGTCCGACGCGCCCCCCCCCCCCCCGCCTGTCACTTTGTCCCATCACACACAATCACACACAGTGCAGAAGTGTGAGGACATGCCGGCTAATGTGAGTTAGCCTCACACACACATGGAGGCAAACAAGACGGCAGACTCACACTCCTACGACGTATACACACACATGCACATGACCAAACAGGCGCTCTCACACAGACACCTATAGGTTTCATGACTGCAGAGGTCGTGCAGGGTCATCGCCTGATGCCCCCCTTGAGACTGTAATAGAATTGAATGAGGGAAAAGGAGGAGGTGTGTGAGTGTGTGTGGGGGGTGGTAGAGAATGAATGAGGGTGGGGGAGGAGGAGCTGGAGAAGAGGGTCTGAAAGATGGAAGATCAAATGCAGCCTTGTTAAAATCCATGTTTTATACATTTTGAATAGGCGTCATAAATGTAATAATACTGTATACTGGTTAACCAAATCCACCATGGCTGCTGACTGCAGGAAAGCACGAGACATGAGCGGAAGGTTTGCAGTAAGACTACAAATATAATTCCCACGTGGCCGACATGTTGACAGAAATATGTCAATGCTTCAGGCTTTTTCAAAGTATTCCTGCAAGGCCGAACCATTTAATTTAGTGTTTGTCTCAAACAGCTTACAGACCACTTTACACTGCGCTTTGTGAGCACACATATCATTAAATTAAGTAACCTGAGTCAGGACAAATGTTAGTCCACAGTTTGTATCTTGACACTATTTGTCCTCAGCATACAATAACTCGCCCGAAGCACTGATCCAAACTGTCTCACCTGACAGAAGAAAAGCACAAACACAAACCTTACATGCATTATATAGACACACGCAGCGTTTGGTAATGCAGAACCCTCGGGCATACATGTGCTCGTTTCCAAACAGAGCAGGAAGTGAATCCTGGAAACAAGCTACAGTCTGATCTCTGAGTTCACCTCCTCAAAACCCTTCAGTCCTGAAGATGGAGATGCACTGAAGATAAAGACAGGCAGAGAGGAAGAGGAGAGACTACTATGATTACATAAGAGGAAGAAAAATGTGACTTTTTAAAAAATATTTTTAGATTCTGGTATTGTATCATCCACAAACAGCAGCACCAAGCTGCCTGAAAATGATGGTTTGTTACAAAAAAACATGTCCAGTCATCAAGTTCATTAAGAACCCATAAGGCTGTTTACATAATAAACACATTAGAATAATAAAATGCAACAAACCTGTGAATCTTTTCAATAAAATGATAATAAAATAAGCACTGATGGACTAATTTTGATTTCTATATTCACAACTGATCTGATATTGTATTGATGTAGCATTGAGCAGCAGTGTAGGTTGCTCTGGACACAAGCGTGTCGTAAATCTTGGCAGGAAGAGGATAAACTGTAGATGTGATTATTTTGTGCACAACAGAAACATGTGTCTGCATGAAGCTCGGTGTAGAAGTGTTGGCGCGTAGATGGAAAACAGCAGTTAGCAGCAGAAAGCACGAGGACGCAGCCTCACAGCCTGGCAGCTGAAAGCTCAGGTTCCCACAGACTGACGCAGTGTAACTCGCCCACTGTAGGCCACACACGCACGCACGCACACACACACGCACAGTCAGGGAAAGACCCCTCACACATACTGTATTTCTACATACACGCGTACGACGCGTGAGCAGTCAGATGAATGTGACGGACGCACACACACCTTCACATGCAGACACTCATGTACGCTGTGAGACACACTCTTCCTCTTCCTGAATTAGTTATGAGGAGCTGTGCTGCTGAATCATTCAGTGGAGCCGAAGAGAGAAAGCTGCTGAAGCTAAACAAGATTTTGGCCCGGAAAGAAGCCCGTGACTCCGCAGGGCGAGAGAGCGATAACTGCAGGAGCGAGCAGAGGTGAGTCGTGTGCAACACGGCTCGGCGTGACATGCGTGAGGTGTGCACACGTTGACGATAGCATCTGACGAGACAGCCAGGATTCAGCTGGTGACGATGAGACGGCCCAGACACGCACAGGCAAGATTAAGTCAAACCTTTTAAATCTACATTTCAGAACATCTGAACAGCAGCTACCATTCTTCAGCAACGAAGAGGTCAATGGACTGAAAAGGAGGTCAACCTTCAATAATGCCGCCATGATGATTCCTGGGAAATGGAAGTTCTAAAAACAGAGCAGTTATCTTGCGCTGCCACCAGAGGCCACCAAAACATGAAGCTGGCTATTACAAACAGGAACAAAGACATCGCCATCCCCTTAAATGTCTCGTGAAACCATTTCATTCACTCAACCAGTGCAACCAGTCTGTTGTCCTCCTACCTCGTGACAGTCCTGGAGAAACCTCTGAAGTTCCCACTGGTCGTTCAGCTTCTCCAGCCACTGCTGGGCCAGCTCTCGGTTCTGGTTTCCCCTGAAAGAGCAATTCAGGTTCAGTTACAAATGTTCAAAATGAAAACATATCTTTGTGTGTGTTTATATCTTTGTTTATCTTAATATTTTTCTGTATCAGGTACCAACTGATTTTCTGACCATTACTACACAAACTCGAAACATATAAGCATTTTAAAAGCTTAGTGATGGAGGACTTCATGCATATATCATGCGTACCTGAATCAAAAAGTACCTTAATTAACACAATAATGATGAAATGATTTATTACAGGACCAGAATGTGTAATATATAAAGACAGTCATGCTGTAGTGTGCTCATTTATTTGTCCCCATGGGAGAAAAATAAATGTCTGATGAGTTAATTCATGTAAATTAAATCTTATAACCATATGGTTCTTCACATTGCTATTGTTGGAAACGTACACATAGAAAAATCCCAACCCCCTCCCCACACACACACACACACACACACACACACACACACACACACACACACACACACACACACACACACACACACACACACACACACACACACACACACACACTCAGCTCAGCTATCACACAGATTTCATGGTCAGATGTGGACGACGCAGACTGAGGTCTGTTTTCAGCGTTTCTACTTCTTTTCCACTCGGGGGTCTTTATTCCTTTTCTCATTGTCACATTGTGTTTGGACAGCTGCTTCGAGCTTTGTGCTTTAAAATCGGCTCCGTGTGCCGTTGGGACAGTGCGTGGTGCTGCAGGTGGCACGGAGACAAAACTAAATCTTAAATATCCAGCATTTAATAAGGTGAAATAGAGCGACTAACGCTAACAACCACTGTGTTTGTTTTACACATTTAAGCCAGAATCTCTTACTTCTCCTCTACAGTCTTACCTCCAGCACGTACATAAACTCAGAAGACTTGGACGTATTCACAGAAAAAAAAACTGATGTATTACAAAAACATGCTAAAGTCAGACAGATGCTTCCTTCTGCTTCGGGGCTTCTGTCTCGAGTTGGCCTTCACGTGGTACCTGTTGGCGAGGGTGTCGATACGCTCCTTGATGCGCTCAGAGTAGATGTTGCTCTGGCTGATCAGACTCTCTCCAGCCTCGATCACAGCTTTGATCCGGTGCAGGTTCAGCTCCATGGTGGTGGTGAAGTCCTTGTGCTTCTTTATGGCGGCTTCAACCGTTTCCACCGTGGTAGGCAGCTCCACGTGAGCGAGGGCCGACTCCTACAGAATGGACATGGGATATGGTGAGGTGATGTCTTGGCTCAGGAACTGATTAAGTGAAGGAGATGAAAAAGAAAAGAGTAAAGATCCCACAATACAAAGAAAGATATCAGAGGAGCACAGAGCAGAGAAGAGCAACGCTTGAAATATAAGCCTGATATTGGCTTAATTATGGACGAAACCAGTGTCCAACAGTCCTTAGCTTCATCCTCTAATGTAAGGACTGTCTGCTTTTGTCGTCGTAAGTGTCAAACTCAACTTAAAATGGATTCAATTCATGTTTTTCTCATCAATATACACACAGTACTGTACAATGACTGAGCAAAAACAAGTTCGTGGAGTATTCTGAAAATGTGCTGAAAATAAAAGACTGAAATATTCCAGTCAAAAAACCTGGACCTGAAAACCACATGCACCGTATCTGCATAACACAAATAATCTTAATAATAAGAGCTGGTCTTGTAAAGATCTTTTCTCAAACAAAAAGAGACACTGTGCCCAACACACACACACACACACACGCATGCATGCACACACAAGTCGAGGGTAGCTCTGCCTGTGACATTTCGGATCAGAAAAGCAAACCTGTGCACGTGTGATACTGAGATTAAATACAGCGATGCAGACTGCAAGAGCAGGTCTGACACATTCAGCAAAGGTAAAACTACTGACAATGTCTACATCTACTTGAAAAAGGTACTGACTAGTGTTCTCAACTTGACACTGAGATGGGACTTCACGTTAAAAAGTGCACTTTTATTATTCATGAAACTAAAGCGTCGTCAGAAGACTTTTTCTGGACCACACTGTCGGAGATCTGCAGCGTTGGCAGCTCATTAAAAGGAAGAAATGGGTGCAAAAAACTTCATGTTTTGGGTCTGTGGCCTCAGACTTGCACAACACCGTCCAATTCTATATGCTTTCCTGTATGAATGCTTCCAATAAAGATCCAAGCTACGATCCTTGCTCAACAAACGCACAGTCAGGGACCGAATTCAGCCAATAAGAAGCGAGCATTATGTACACAAGCCTATAAATACCATCATACTGTATATTGTTAACACACAGACACACATACAGACAGACTGGCGAGCAACAAATCCTCCTCCACAATGCAGAGCTAGAGTTACTGGAGGCTGCTGCCTCGACAGCTCCTGCTCTAATATCACATAACGCAGGGACACTCTGCAAAAAGACACCTGCTGACACACACTCACACACACACACTCGCTCTCTGTCTCAGGGCTGTGTTTGGCAGGCTAAGACAGCCACACCCAGTCCAGTTGACACTTCGCTGCAGTCAGAAAACAACATTTGGCCTGTTCAGAGGTGCTCATGGAGACACCACGATGCTCACATGACGTGATATGACTTAATCGTTGATGCTGCCACCATCATCATGATGTGATCCAACTAAAGTGACTTCTAAGTACAAGAACTTTGAAATATCACTTTAAATACTGCAGAATTACTATATTCACTTTGAATACATTAAGTAGAACTTAATGACATCTAGTTAGAAGTACACTTTTTACACACAGGGAGCAGGGGGGGTTTGAGCTGACAGAACAAATGACATTTCCATCCTAAAGCAACACAGCTAAGACAGACAAAACAGCTAAAGGAGCTGAGGAGACGCTCCTTGTAATCTGCGGCTACCTGCTCAGTCTTTGTTCATCTCACCTGGTTGTTGAGGAAGGACTCGGCCTGTTTGACGTCTCGGAGGAACAGGTGGAAAATGTGAGCCTGGACCAGAACCTCTCTCCTGCTCTCCCACATCTCCAGCAGCTTGTTCCAGCCAACGTCGAGCTTCTGGAGCCACTGCTGCAGGGCGGCCTGAGGGAGAGGAGCCTCCTCCGACTCCAGCAGCTCATTCATGGCCTGCAAGCGCTCGTAGTCCTCTTCATACCTGCATGAAAAACAACAGCGAGTCAATCATCCTCCGAGATTTGATGTGTTTTTAAGATGAGATCGTGTTAAAAACTAAGATGAGCTTCTCTTTGTCTTTCATTAAACCCACCGTCCGATCTCCTCCTTTAGGGCGGCGTGTTTGTTGATGAGCCTCTCGGCCTCCTCCAGGTCGTTGGGCAGCTGGTCCGAGGCGGCTGCTGTCTGAGTCTGGACCAACCAGGTTAGGAACGAGTCCAGGTCCTGACAGGACAGGGAAACGAGCATGATTTAGATTTAATTAATTCCATTGTTTGTCTAGATTACAGAAGTTTGTGTTGACTGAGAAATCTGTTGAAATTAAAGACAGATCCTGTGGTTTGTTTCCAGATTGCTGGTTATGTGAAGACGTGTGTGTGACCATATGCTGGGCCAGTGTCTCTTGATCATCAGTGAGACTTCTTCCTGATGTATTGTACCTGTATGAAGCTCTGCAGCCTGCTGGCCACCATCAGCGAGTCCTCACAGCCCTGCAGGGTGCGTTTCAGCTCCTCCCACTCCAAACTGATGCCATCAAACGGCACGAGAACCTCCATGGCCCGACCTTGGTGGACGGTGGCCAGATGCTCTGCCTCTTCCTACATCAGAGACAGCATTAAGCTGCATAATACAACCTGTGTATAAAAGCGTCTGAACCTCTACATATTTGTAGCTTTTAATAGTAATAATAGAAAAAGTAACAGCTATAGCCATCAAACATCTAACAATCCATAATTCCACACCTGCAGATGCAGTAGTTTTGGCTCCAGGACAGACAGGGCTCCCTCCATGGTGGACAGGCGTCTCTGCAGAGCCAGGACTCCACCCAGATCGCTGCCCATGTACTGCGTGGCGTCGATGGCTTTTCTCTTGTCCTGGATCTGAGACTTGATCTCGGCACACTCCAGCAGGTAGTTCTGCAGGCGTAACATGGAGTCCAGCTGGTCCTTCTTCTGCTCCACCAGCTCCACGATGCTGTTCCACCTGGAGAGATGTGACAGACAGGACGGAGTGACGCTTAATGTGTAGTTTGTGATGGATGAAGGGTGAAGATAGTCGTGATTTACCTTCCCTTAACTCTCACTTAAAAAGAGATTTGGCTTAATCTGTCACTATATTCACGAACAAACAACTGTAGGACTACCAGGCTGTACCTGTTCCAGGTCAAAAGATCGAAAATGCAGCAGATGAAATTAAAAAAAAAAAAAATTACGTATTAACTTAAAAATATCACAGCTTACAGACATAAGAGCACACGTCATACCTCTTTCACTGTTAGACCTGCTGCTGGTTACGAGAGCTCTTTTCTGTCTCCTCATTCAACTGAGATGTAAAAGCTAAACGTCCTAAAAATGACTGATTTACATCAATCTTGAGAAGTCCTAAGCTGCATTATCACTGCGAGGCATTTCAAACTCATTATTTTGATGACCTGATATGACCTGATATGAACCGCTCCTGTTTGCTCTGCTCTGGTTTCAGCCCAGGCCTCGTCTGCTTACCGTACCATCATACAATATGTTCTCCTGATTCTGCTCCAGACCAGCAGGTCTCAATACACAACAATTCAGCCAAGAAACACGCACACACACATGCACAGATGCACACACACAGATCCTTGTGACTGTAATGAGGTAATGGCAGACAGAGCGCTCAGCAGGCAGGCAGGAAAACAGCTCGGTGACATTGACCTCAGAGCTGCAGAAGTCCTACAGGTGCAGCATGGTGGTGGAGGTGGAGGTGACTGTTGGGGGTATGTATGTGTGGCAGGGGTCGCCGCTTCACAATAATGAAACAGAACACGCGTGTGTATGTATACAAGGAGGCAGTAATGGATTCAGTTTACACACTGAGCGTTTGCTTTAAGTATTTCTATATGAAATACACGGGAAAGGATTTACCATGAATGTACGCTAACAGTCAAATTAAAGTTAAAGGGAATTTACACCATCACACTGTCACTATCTCAGGACAGCAAAGACATGCAGATAAGGTCCTAAAACTGAGACAGACTTTTAATAAGTAACAGCAGAGGATGTGATGAGGACGGAGACGTGCTCATTTTGTACGCTTGTTCTTATTTTTGCTCTTGGCTGGCTTTGTCTTAACTGTGGGGCAGCCAGCACAGATGGTCACCCCGAGACCAACGTCATGCGCCAAGGTCACAAGACTCATGGACACCCGGCCGTCATGGACATGCTGCCAGACGGTGACAAACAGTGGTCTGTGAACACGACTGAGACAGATAAAAAAGCCAATCCCACCACAGAGCTGACCTGGACGGACGTTAGTGTAAACACACATGACTGCTGACACTTAGAAGAGACACATGCTGGTATTTTACAGTTCATATTATCTTTGGCACTGAACTCGTGGCCTACAAAGATAAGAAAGCAGGTAGGAGTTCAGTCTCTTATTAAAGCAGCGAGGGACAGGACACGAGGCACTTGTCAAAAGACAATTACAAAACACTGTATGAGTGTGAATTTCCCTGAATTATTACACAAGCCACAAAATTTCTCGTCCTCGCCACCTCTCTCTCCTCTCTGTGTGTGTCAGTCTGCCTCCCTCTCCTCCCACCCACTCCTCCCCCCTCCTGGGAGTAAATAGGACAGATAAACCAGTGCATTATTTAACAGACAGTGGGCTGTCACCTCACAGACTGCTCTCCACTCAGAGTACAGTATATGAACATAATTACATTACATTAAAGACATGAATTTACTGAACTTGTCCTTCAGCGTATCCGTATTTCAGTGCCTTGCTTATCAACACTTTGACAGCAGTAATCACTGACTCATGACTGACATAAAGGTTTCTGATAGCCTTGCCTAGTATTGGAAGAGGAGTTTTAGTAGTAGAAGTGGAATCTGTAGTTTAGTATTTAAGTGTATTATAATGCCATATACCAGTGGTAGTAGTTGTTGCGCTGTGTTTGACTACCTGGAGTTGAGGTGGTCCTGACAGCCTCTGACCTCCGTAGAAGATGGATGACCTCCATCCAGGAGCTGCTGAACTATCTGGTTAACATCCAGGATCCGTCCCATCAGGCTGTTCATCTCCTGGTCCAGGCTCTCAAACCTACAACAAAGGGCGCCGTCAGTGCGATGAGCCAGTCAGTCGGTTCCATTGGCCAAAACCCAGCTGAGCTTTCATGAGGTGTCAAAGCCACTGAACCTCCTCCACTTCCTCTCATCTGCCTTCTCCTCACCTGTGCGCCACCACCTCCACGTCCTCCAGTTTTTCTGGGATCTCCATCTTGTCCAGCCACTGCTCCTTCTCATCAATCCACAGCTCGCAGGCATTGACCTCGCTGAACATGCGGTAGACGGCGAGAGCATCGTGAAGCCACTGCTGTCTGAGCACCGCCACCTCAACCACCTCTGTGTACAGCTGCTCCACCTCTCCCATACGCACCTGCACCTCCTGCAGAGAGGAGATGGCAGACAACAGAGGGCACAGAGACAGAAGGAGAGGAGGAGGAGAAGCAAGGGTATAGTGGGGTGAAAGAAAAGATGGAGAAGAGTAAGCAAAATATTTCATAATTAAAAAAAGTTAAACATCCTTTCCCCACTCCCTCTACCCACCTCCTGTTCACGGTACTGCAGAGGCAGCGCCACCATGTGTTTCCGCAGTGTGACTACATGCAGACGATGCTTGTCGATGGCCTCGCTGACCCCTCTGTGCTTCTTCAGCAGTGACTGAGTGGAGTACTCATCGTGTCCGAAGTCTTCGCTGGAGACCAGGCGGTAGGCGTCCTGCAGCCAGGCCACCAGGTCATCAGTCTCCGTGGAGAACTGAAAAAAGTTCAGCGCCTCCTGCAGGTGGCCTAGACGCTGCGCGGCCTGGTCCTCCAGCCTCTTCCACTCGGCCTTCACCTCCATGATGCGCTCCTGGATCCCCGCCGTGCCAAAGCTCTTCTCGCTCAGGATCTGCTTTCCTCGTTTCATGGTGTTCTGAAAGAGCGACAGCATGACTCCAAATCGCTTCTTCACTACTTTTCTTTAAACTAGAAGTGTGGTGTTTTGTTCATTTGCAGGAGGCTTTGGACTGTCATGATGCAGCTGTCACCAAATACCAATAAAAACTGAAAATATGTCATTGTGAGGCTTTTTGGGTCCTCTAATAAACATATTCTACACTGTAAAATGTAATATTCTGTCAAACACATTAACACATACAGAGTCCTACAACTACTGTCATCTATCAGATCGTACTGTACCTACAACATCTACCATGCATTAAGCCTGGGCCTGTAAAATCCAACCAAACCTTTTGTCACTGGCATTTGGCACACTGGTAACACTGGCGTAGTCTTTAATTTGCACTAAAATTATTTTTAGCACAATCATACTTTTGTCAAAGCAGTCACAATAGTTGCCAACTGCTGTTTGGTAAATCTGCTTCATACAGTTTGCACAAAACATTAGGCATGTGGCCTGAAGAGGTCTGCTAATGAAAAGGATTAAAATCATAAAGGCTTCATAAAAGCATGCCTGTGCTGTAACATGTCACCTCAAGTCATTTACACAATTCAAAAATAACAGTATGTATTTTCAAGGAGATAAAAATGTGTTTGAGTCTTAACAGCCAGCACCAAACGCAGGAACTCTGATCTTTGATATTTGGATCTTCTGGTTATATTAATCATTAACTGCTGCCAAACTTTGTTTAACATCAGATTTGATTAATGAAACTATACTGAAACCAGGAAGAATGACACAGTTGGGAGTGGGTGAGTGAGTGGGTGAGCTCAAAAAATAACTTAGAAATCCTAATATATACATTCATTGGGGTACATGAAGTTCAGGACAGAAACTGGAGGTGCTGTTGGTGTCCCAGGTGCTGATACTCACACACAAACACACATGCACACACACCTGCAGCAGCGACCGGTGAGCCAGCAGCTCTCCAGCCAGCGTCTTGTGTTTTTGTAGTAGCTTCAGCACGCTGCTCAGGTCCTTCCCATAACCCTGAGCTCCCAAGATGGAGCTCTTCTCCCTGATCCAGGCCTCCGACTCCTCCAGCTCCTGATGGGGGATCAAACAAACAGACAAGATTTAAAGTTTACATTGAAATATAAGAGCATTAAAAGACAAAACCTACAGTTTGACACATGGATATGAACTGCTGGATGAAACGAAATGACATATATAACAAAGATTAGAGGGTGGGTCCATAAAAGGACATCTTAATTTGAACTAATTTTCACCCCTGCTCTTGCTGTGTGACTTATTACCTTTTCAGCAGACATTTAAACATGGGCCTGTAGTGTCTGTGTGACAGACTGAGGCACTGAATTAACAAAGGTGTAACCACCTTTATTCTGTGAGTCTTTAAAGATGCTGCAAGCAGGTCGGGGGGAAAATAAACATTCAGGTCTTTGGACATCCAAACACAAGGACTGAAACCCCTTCAAATGTCCACAGCTGGCCAATGAGCATCCAATGAGCCCTTCACATAGAGTATACTGGCCCCTTGACATGACATAATCCCACCTTTTGCCTCATGCCGCCGCCCGATCTCACCTGAAAGAAGGCCCAAAGTTGTCTCGACTCCTCAAGCTCAGCACGTCTTTTGGCTGCCAGTTGTTTCAGCTCCTCCAGACAGGAAGAGACATGGTTGACACGGTTACAGATCACCTGTGGGTCACACGGTTGGTAACCTGGCAGACAACAAAATCAGCTTATTGACCATGAAAGATAGAATAGATAGGTAGCAGTTCATTCATTACAGCGGTGCATACCTATCATCCCTTTAAGGAGACTCAAGTCTTACCTTTATTAACACTTTCATATCATATAAAATTGAAGACAGATCAAATGAAAAATGTCACCAGAGCCACACACAATACACACGATACATGAGTGTGTATGTACCCTCTATAGTGGTGAATTTGAGCGCAGCAGTGTTGAGTGTCTCCACCCGCTCGGCCTGCACTGTAATGTCAGCTTCCTGCAGGCTGTGTTTCTGCAGCAGGTCATCCACCTCCAGAAGATGCTTCCCAAAGTCCTTCGACAGCAGCTGGACCTGAGAGAGAGCAGAGGAGGAGACAGGTGGAGGGACGGCAGGGAACATGTGTGTGTCATTATATATCAGGATGTCTTCTTTTTACATAAAGTTCTCTTCGATCTCTTTCTTCTTTCCTCTGTCTTTATTTAACTACTGAACATACATTTGTCTTTCTCTTTCTGTCTCCCTCTCACAGCTTCCACTACCTGTGTGTCCTCCATCCAGTCAATCATGTAGACCATGTCCTGAAAAGTCTTCTGCAAGGCCAGGTTCTTCTCCAGCCGGGCCCTCCTCCCCGCCACCAGCTCCTTCAGCAGACTCCACTGGCCCAGAATGTTCTCCTTTCGTGCCAAGATACGCCGGATGTCGTAGTATCCTTCAGCCTCCATCTCTGCGGAGAGCTCCACCACCACCCCAATCCGGTCCTCGTATGAGGCGATGTCCGCCTCGATGGCCTCATGTTTCTTCATTGCTGCCTCGACTGCTGGTAGGTCGTAGCCAAAATTGTCCTGCAGGCGGGAGAGAAGAAATAATGAAAAGAAAAAAGATGTAAAGTGTGCAGCTGAAGCAAAGACAGTGGGAAGACAAAGGGGACGGGAGTGAAAGAAGACTAACCTAAAAAAGCCTTAAAGTTTAAAAATCCACCTGTTTTACATTATTACGCCACTTATTAACTAATATGCCACACTGACACATTCCCAGAGGTCCCTACCTGTGACACAAGCCTCTGGTTCTCATTGAGCCATGCTTGTCTCATGGTGGTTTTGTGGTCAAAGCACTGAGCCAGCAGCTCCAGTTTCTCCTGACGAATCAGCTCCTTGCGCAGAGCCACGCCCCTTTCATGTTCCGCCTTCTCCAGCCGTTCCCAGGCCTGGACAGGAAGTGACAAAAACACAGTTACTCGGTTCAACAGCTGTGATGTAATAGAAAAATAAAAGTAACAGAAAATATAATTAATTAGTAAAAAGTGAAATACAGGATATACAGAGCTGGTGGATATGTGACCTTGTTGATGTCTGAGATGAGCTTCCCATCATTAGGCACATAGGGTTTCTGGTTGTTGGCTCTGAGTTTGCTTTGGATGGTGAAGAGAAGGACCTCGAGATTCCCTTTCTCCTGAAACCTGAGCAAGAAACGGAAAACTTAACTTTGTGATCGTGTCACGCGACATGGCCTCTTGTCTTTCATCAGTCTGCTGCTGTAGGACACACTGAGAGTACTTCCGACTTTGCTCAGAGAAAAATGAGAAAAAAAAAAGAAAGAAAGAAATTGAGGTCAAAGGAAGCACTCAAGCTGCCGCCAAAAGCTGGTCAGGATTTCAGTGTCTTATGAAGGACACTCATAGCATGAAGGCTTGGAGGTCTGGTAAAGGGCGATTTCTCTGCTCCCTCTGCTGCCCCACTGCTCAGAGCCGTGATCATTCATCAGTCTAGGGGAGTCATGAACATTTGCTTTGAACCAATACAGTGACCTTTCATAATAAAAGAACAAGATCTTTTATATAAAAGACATTCAAGACCTTGATCTATGAGACAGGATGAAGTGAGGCTCGTGTCACTTTTCTGTGAAATATGTTCTGAGGAGCACGTCATCTCTGGCTGGAGGTAGCAATTATCTTCATTAATGATTTATCTGTTGACTACTGGCTCTTAATCAATTGGTTTGTCTATAACCTGTCAGAAAAAAGGGAAAATGTCCCAGAGGATGTCTGCACATGCCTTGTTTTTGTCTGAACAACAGTCCAAAACCTTAAAATGATCAGCTGATTATCATATATGACGAAGAAAATGTCACAGTGGAGAGGCTGGGACCTGAGTGGACTCCCAGTGCCTGTGGGGCCATGAGTTCAGCACTGGGCCCATGCTAATGCTGATCCTGATGACGCTGGACAAAAGGCTCAAGGCTCAGCAGCTCTGTGATGCAGCATGTGTGTTTGCATGTACATAAACAGCAAGACATGATCGACTTCAGCGCTCCCTGATTTCACTCTAACGTCTCTAATGAGACTAATCAAAAAGCTGATTCTAGCCGAAGGAACACAGATCAGCATCAGTTTAGTTCTCAACTGAACTACGTATAAAAGATATTTTGGACTAAACATGGTTGATAATCACTCAGTTGCTGCTACTGCTGCATATATTTAATATGTCAGTTTATCGTCTGAGCAATATGCAAACTATGCATGGACAGTGGAATAACCACTAACTATGTAATGATTAAACTAGATGTTCAAGCTATCCACGCATCCCTCTGAGCTAATGCTAGCCTAACACACACAGCAGTCCTATTGTGCTGGCACAACGGAAAGTAAAGCTCTGAAGAAATAATAAGTGCGATACTTTGAGCGACACGAGCTTTAAAACATACCTGTATGCATGAATTCATGTGCAGGCGCAGGCATGCTTATGTGTGCATGTCGACTGTAATAAAAGACTAAAACATCAAGATGACATTTGACAAATTCACTTATCATACTTGATGGGCTTCTCGATGGTGCAGTAGGTTGTGAAGGCCTGCAGCTGCTGCTGAACTCCGGTCAGTGAGTTGGCAAACTTCTGGTTACTGATGATCGCGATGGTCTTTTCTATCCAGTCCAACAGGTCTGACGCCAGAGCCTCGTAGCGGTTCACGATGTTCTCTGCCTCGATGCAATTGTCCAGAACCTGAGTGAGACAGACCGAAGAAGATATGGAGAAGTAAAAAATAGAGAAGACAGAGACAGAAAACGAGGGACACACAATGAGAGAAAGAGTTGTGATCTTTCAGCTTTCATGGACTGTCTGCACACGAACGCATTCGTTACCTTGCCAACCCTCTTGCCCTCCACAATGAGAGCCTTCATCTTGGAGAAGTAGTGATAGTAGGAGACCACATAGGTGATGATGGACTTCTCGTCTGGGTTCTCTGTGTTCACATCTTGGTGGAGAGAAATTAACATGTGCTTGACTTCAGGTGGAGCCACATGGTAATTCATGGATATCGCTGTACGTAATGTGGTTTGACTGACATCCACCCAAAAGCACTCTCACCTTCAGGGTCCAGGAGTTTGGTGAGACCCAGGTGCTGCTCAGCTATATTGAAGGCTTGCTGGAGGTTGTGGGTTGCATTGGACCGCGTCAGCTTGTGGAACTCTATCAGGTCAGGTCTGGAAGGCACAAGACGATGACGTGTCATGTTTGTATGGCTCTAATCCTAAAACTGCATGTCAGTCGAACCTGTTACACGTCTTTCCACTCCACTGTTCATGTTTCTACATCAAAATCCTGACTTTCATGCAAATAACACCCAAATATAACACACAATAACTACAACTTTCCCACTGGCACTATGCCACGGAGGTGTGTTAAAAGTACAACCCACCTGTGTCTGTGTATGAGGGCATTGAAGGCGAGGCCATCTCTCCAGCAGGTGGTGAAATTCTGGATGTTGACCTCAGAGTACCTGGAGCACGGAGAAATCGTTTGTCTAACCCAAGGAGCATCAGCTTACTAACACCAACACATATGACAGAAATGATGGTAGTGTCCCTTCATAGCTTCCTGTATTCGTTTTTTCCCGCTCACCCTGCGGTCTTCATCTGGCACCACAGCAGCAGGGCATCCTTGGCCGAGCGAGTTTCTCTGTTGTCCTCTGTCTCTATTTTGATCACCTGGATCTGAACAGGAACACAGGAAACAACAGTTCAGCCTCTGTAGGAGAGTCAATGTGGTCTCCCACGGTTAAAGCACGACACTGCTGTCTTTTTGGGAACACACATTCACATTTTAGATATTTATCTGACTCTACTAAAGACTGTGTCTACTAGTCTGTTGTTTAGCACACTGAGGTGTCCAAGCTCACTTTCTTCCAACAGTTCCACAATCCTATTGTTGAATCATGTGTGCTGACACAAAAAAATGATTGTTCAGTATCTGTAAACTCAATCTACCTCTGACTACACAGTTAACCAAAGTCTACTATATAGGGGCCAGTGAATGAGTCAGCGAAGGATTGTCTGGCTAACATTAGCATGCTAGCTAGCAAAATTAGCTTACTTATTAGCTACCTGCAGTCATGTTTCCATCCTGAATCACATAATTTATATTTATTATATGATGTATGACACTGATGCAGCTTCATAGATCGAAGTGTTGAACTTCATTGATTTTGTTTAATTGTGTCATCAAGTTGAGTCCTGTCCAAAGGTGCTTCTCCACCCAGGAAAGGCGGAGGCCTATTCGAGTCTACAGCGAAGGTCACACCTGAACCCTCAGCACACTCAGTTACAGAGAATTAACTGTAAAAACAGACAAGAGCAATAAGAAGTGAGGATTTCAGTGAAGGGAGTGCAGAGCCATTACAACGCCTGACGATAGGTGACAGTGACAGCCACGCAACCAATCACATCACACTGACATGATCCAAGGTAATTGGGGACATGACACCCTGGAATCAGCTGCTACCCATGTCATTAGGCACAACATTGCGCACGCACGCACGCACGCACGCACGCACGCACGCACGCACGCACGCACGCACGCACGCACGCACGCACGCACACAATGCCTATGCATGAACTCAAATAAAAAGACATGAACACATGTAGGTACACACGAGCACGAACGCTTCATCCTGCGAGAATATCACACTTTAAAAACAGAACCAAAGGTTATTTCAGCCACAGAGACACAACTGATGTCGAAACAGCACATGAACGCTGTGAAGACCTGAGCACAGACATTTATTAAATGACCGCTTCATAGGAAACATGTCAGTGATGAAATGCTCTTTGTGAACGCTTTTTTATAACACTGCACCAAATATTTCTTTCTCACAAATTAGAAGAGCTTTTTCCCTTCTGTTGTCTCACATCATTGTAAATTAAACAAATAATCAATGGATTAATAATTAAAAATCAAACAGCTCTAACATGCAACTGCCCCAGTGGGAGGAAAATAATTTGAATTAACTTGCAGTGTTGTTTAACACGAAAAGTTGGAAATACAAGTAGAATCCACACTAAAACACGATTCATATTCTTCTGTTGTCATGTCTGCTCTAAATCAGCTGCACTTCCTTTGCTGTCAAGGAGCTAAGAAAGGGTGAGAAAAGCCAACATCGGGATGCTTGTGCCAGATAAACCTGCAGGAAATGTATAAAATATTACAAACATCCCATCAACACTGAATACACGATGTACACCTTAACCACGTCACACGAGCCCGATGCTGTGTGCGTTCAGTAAAAGTCTGAATCTATGTAAAGCTACAGCAATGTGCCTTAATTCAGACACATTCATTGTAAACGACAAGTGAGGTGACAGTATGTTTGGGTAAGCAAACGCACACACACACGCACTGCACATAATGAACACTAGCATAGTTTTCCATATGCAGCACCATAACTGAAGTCAATACAAATAATAACGGCCTGTTATTATTTGTGTGTGGCTCTGTAAATACAAGGATTACCTCTTCCTTTGAATGTCAGTCCTCTCCCTTCCCTCTCTCTCTCTCCCTCTCTCTTTTTCTCTCTCCCTCTCCCTCTCTCTTTCTGCCTGCGTGCAGTTACTGCAGTGGTTCGGCCCTACCTGCTGACTGGACAAAGCAAACTCTCACTTTCCCCACAGAGGAAAGGGGAAAGAGGTTGAGATGAGGAGAGAGCGCAAGAGGGAAAGATAGCTGGAAGACACTGAGACAAACTCAACCACTGACAGTGTCCTATCATTTTTATCATCTAAAAGTCTCCGTTTAAACCCTGTTACATCGCCTTTTACATGGTCCACTGATATCCTGTCTATCATGTCTTACTTTCTGTTTTATTCCCTGATGTCAAAAGGCTTTTTGCCAGATTGTCATTCTAAATAAGACTTCACCAACTGACCTGCCTGTTTAAAGAATGGCAAATAAAGCAGGTGTGTGAAAAGCTGACACGTTAAGACACAGCAGGGGTGGCAGTGGCCTCGAGCACAAACAATAAGGACAGCACGAGAGACTGCAGCATATTGAATGTGAACCAAAGGACCTGTTTTTTATCTGAACTTTATTCTAATCTCTGTTAATCATCAGACACTTGACTGAGCACACATCACTGTGGGTGAACACGGACTGAAGGTCACACTTAGGCCCCATCCGCTGCCTATTTACCACATCACTGGTTGGTATTCCCCTTCAGCCAAACACCCTTTCCCCCGTCCTCACTTCTGTTGTAATTACTCTTCCTCTCTCACACACATCCACCTTCCTCAGCACATGCAAAGCTGAAGAGGCCATCGACCGATAGCTCTTAGGAAGAGGCGAGTGGGACGACGGCCAAGCTCTCATTTAATGGTAGCAAAGCCAGCAGTCAGCTGACACGACTGTAGTCTAAACTGTATAGTTACAGCTGCTTAGCCTTACTCAAGACACAACAAACAACTAAACAGACATCAGTGAATGAACTATCAGGCATGGTAGCCAGGCCTTACATAGGCTTAACTCTGACATGCACACTTACATATCAGTACTCTCCATCATCAACCCAACACAATTTCAACATTTACACTGAAATCATGAGTCCAGTCAGCTGCACTGCACACTCATTCATCCTCTTTGCCTCACTAGCCGAGCTCGCAGAGGGCCACTCAACATATCCCGATAATATACTAAGCCTGTTCGCAGTGCTGTTAAATGTGCTTCGTGGTCGGTAGCGAGGCCCTAGCATGACACTACCGAGTCCCAGGAGGCAGCTACTCGACGGCTGTGCACCGTGAATGTTACAGAAGAGTCAGAATAATGCTAAACAAGCAATCTGTGCCAGAGCTACGCTGTAGCACTGAAGCGTAATAAATAGGAGCCATGGGCTTCTGCTGTACTTACATGGCAAGAACTGATCCTGTATCAGCCTGGAAACCTGTGCACGTGTGTGAGTGTGTGCATGAGTGCGTGGTTTTGTGGGAGTATGTGCATGCATAGGTGTGTGTGTCTGACTAGATAGATAGAGTGTGTATGCAAGGGAGCGAGCGCTGTTTGTGTGTGTGTGTGCACGCGTCCTTGTTGAAGAGCAGACTGGAAGGCGACTGCAAACTCTAGGCCACTGAGCCCTGAGTGACATTCAGCCTCTCTCCACCAGACACTGCTGTCGCTGTCGCACACTGATGATGCGGCAGCTGTCACAGCCTCCCCCAAACAGAGTCGCTGGCAGCTCCTCCTAAATGAAGCCGCTGCTGATTACAGTGTCCTTGTGCTTCAGTAAGTAGCACAGGAACATGTGCCAGCATCTCAGCGCACTTGCCTGGTGTACTTTCATTAGCTAGAACCACCCATGTGATACTGCTGATGTCTTCTAGACCATCACCAGGCTTCAAGTTATAATCCGACAGGTTTTCAGGAAATGAAACCCCGTTGTTACATAATCCATCATCAACGGTCTGGCAATTCAAATTACTTTCACACACACAAAGGACTCACAGGACACAGTATAGCATGTAATCTTTCACTGTCACATCAGCTGTAAGTTACTGCTAATGCAAACTGAACATTTCCTTCTGTGGTTGCTTCGTGTTAAAGGTGTTCAACTGATCTTTTATTGGAAAGCAGTAACAAGAAAAGTGTTTGTCACAGAGGTGAGTGTGGACTGTGATCGTTCAGCAAATCTGAGTCTGTTAAACCAAACAAGACACAGTCAGTTTAAGCAGTTTTTCAACAGAGGATCAGCTTTGAATACAGCTGCGAGCAAAGCAACAACACTGACCAGCCACAGCGAGCGGTCAGCTAAAGAGCTGCACACCTCAGAGTCCTCAGCAAGGTCACCAACTTCACTGCATCCTACTGTCCGATAACAAGCCACGCACAACCCTTCAGAAATGTTTGCGTCTACCTGGAAGCGTAGGATGATAGTCCAGATAAGGCCCAGGGTGAGGCGGTGGTTTCCATCCACAATGTCATGAGAACCAACGTTTTCCAGGTGGACCCTCTGCTCTTTGAGGAACTGGAGGGCTTTGTCAACGTTCTCCAGACAGTGGATCCGCATACGACCCCGCGTGGGCCTCGGCTGGGGGACACAGAGGCTTCATCACTACTTTTCATATCAAAGCCCTTAATATAAAAGTAATACAGGCAGCACAGCGCAGCACAAACATGCATTAATATAACTACAATAAACAACTTCTGTCAAAAACATATGCAGCCATCAGGTTGGATTTTGCTTCAAATTTCCAATAAAAAAAAGAGTAAAAACAGGAAAAGGAGATTTTTTAGAAAGAAACAGTGAAAGGTTTAAGGACAAATCATTTCTCACATTTATCCTCCTCAGTGAAGGACAAAACGAATGGATAAATATATCAGAACATCCAGTTCTATTTTATGTACTACTGTAAAACACTGAAATGATTTCCTCAGAAAATCAGTTCAGTTCTAACTCCTTAAACCGGCTGTTTACACCTGCTGCAGTTTAAATAACGCTTAAAATATGAAATCAAGAAAATATTACAATATAACCTGTACAGTGGACGTTCAACAACAGCTATCTAGTCAGGTAGCTAAGCAACATGGCTAATAATTTTACAGTAATCTACTGGTGTTCAGAGAGTGCAGCACCAACATCACTTCACATCCTATGATCAAATTATGAGATTACAAAATTGATACTAAGCTCATTATAATTTTCTATTATGCGCCTGTGTGTACGTGTGTGTGTGTGTGTGTATGTGTGTGTGTGTGTGTGTGTGTGTGTGTTCCCACCAGCAGCTCTCCACTGAGGACCTCCAGCAGTCTGGTGAGCATGTATCCATCCCTCAGGTCGTTGTAGAGGTCAGATATGCGACAGGACACTCTGGACAGGTGGGAGTTCACCCACTTGGTAAAAGTTTTCTTTTGCACCGCATCGCGTTCATCTGAGGGACATGAAAGAACCAGGTTTAGTAAAAGTGAAGGACAGCGTGGTTCCTGATGAAAAACACTGCTTCAGGATAACATTAAATCAGATATTGTCCAAACTAGCATTAGCTGACACTAGCATTAGCTCATGTTGTCCTCACAGCTTCGTCTTGTGAGACGCTTTACCTAATGAATTATTTTAACATATGAGATCTGTGTGACGATCTGTGTGTGACCTCTGACCTGCCAGGGCCTTAATGCGGGAGCACTCGAACAGCTTGGAGCTGGTACACTCCGTCTCCCAGAACCCCGAGCTGATTGGTCGGTTGTTGTTGTTGAGCTGGCGCTGGGCTTCCGCGTTGTCCAGGTCTGGGGAGGCATTAGCCATCGCGCCCAACGCCCTGCAACACACACACACACACACACGCACACGCACACCCACACCCACACACACGCACACGCACACACACACACATCAATGTTCTACCTTTATTGGCTGCTGACAGACTTTAGAGCAGCATGCACGTGTATATAAAGACATTCACGAATATACTGCACAAACACACTTTCTCCTAAATGCAAAGGACAGCGAGAGAGGGGGTTTAGACCCCTGCCACTGTTGCTTTTGTATCCTTCGTAACCATTAACACAAAGGCTAAAGGCATTTCAGCTTCATAATTAACTTAAGACTGACTTCACGCATCTCATGTGACACCTTTTAACCTGTATTTAGCCAAAGACGTTAGAATTCTGATTCAGGACTCACACAGAGGAAAACAGTGACTGCAACATCCCCAATTTAATTCTAAGTGTTTAAATGACTTGCAGCAAAAATTACTCTGGAGTCCATAAATAACAGCTCCTTCCCATTCATGAATGATGCAGCACCTGTCCTTGGTATCAGAGCATTTTGCAAAAGAGAAGCTCAAAATAAAATCTCTCTGATGATTTAAAGGACGGTGGGAGACGGAGAGTAAAAATGTCTCATGTCTCCTGTCTCTCCCTCTGACAGCTGGAAACCAGAGAATAAAAATAACTTCTAACGTCGACCAAGAAATCACACAACACTAATGTTCAAAACGTCAAAACGACGACGAGAAGACTTGAGTTTCATTCATTTGAAGAGCTGAAAGAGATCTTTGATTTCATTACAGATTTCTATTAAATCTTCAAAGAAAGCACTGAATATTCACCTGCCGCTGCATTAACACACTATCCTCGGGCTAACATTGTCAGAGTTTGAAGAATCAGCTAAAAATAAGGGACGTGTCTGTGCTACCTTTAGGAGGTTTTGGTGTAAGAGTAGTTCACAAAGCATTTTAATGATAAAAGTCAGAGAGTCAGTCCAGCGGTCACTAATGTGCTGCTGGTCATCACATCAGTGTTCTGTAAAAATACAGCGATAATAAACATTAATCCTTATTTTGATAATGCTCCTGGTGTAAACAGTATGCTTCAGCACAGCATGCTTCAGTTTGAGGCATTTAAAAATTCAGAGCGGACACAAAAACCAGCAGACTGGGTGAAAATCTAAACTCCTCGTCCTCTCCTGCTGGAAAAGGCAGTGAGCAAATGGGAACTTGAGCTGTTTTAAGCACTGTTTCTCACTCACTTTCTCTCAAATATCTGCCTGATATTTGAGAGATTTTTTCTCAGAGTGTAGCAAAAAGGATCTGTTTGTCTTTCTACGCAGTGGTCTGCTGGGGCTGTGGCAGCTCTCAGAGAGACAGAAAAGGACTAAACAGAGTGGTCAGGAGAGCTGGCTCTGGCCTGGCCTGGACTGCCCTCTGGACCCCCTCAAGGAGGTGGGTGAGAGGAGGATGGTAGCCAGGCTGACATCGATTATGGACAACCCATCCCACCCCCTGCATGTGAGAGTGGGGGGCTTAGGCAGCCCCCTCAGTAACAGACTGCTGCATCCATTGTGTAAGAAAGAACGCTGCTGCAGGTCCTTCATCCCCACAGCTGTCACCCTGTTTACCTTCAGCTTCATTTAGTGAAGCACTGTGTTGGCGCCGTTTTCCATTTCTAGATCATAAACCTCCTCTTTCTGCACTCCTGTTTTCTGTGCTAATACACGCTCACATCATCCACGACATCTCATGCAGTTTTTAATGCACTGTATATTTTTTTTCAACTGTGCAACAGTGCAATTCAACATATGGCATTGGTAGTTTTTCTAAGAACACTGGCAATAGCATTTTTATGGGTAGGATCATTTTTAGCTGATGCAAATTTTAACCTACACCTTTCAGGACTATCATGGACAATGTCTCACACCCACTTCATGATGTGCTGGCCAGGCACAGGAGTACGTTCAGTAAGAGACTAATACCACCAAAACTGAGGACTGAACGATACAATCTGTATCTGTAATTCTGTTTTGTGTGGAGCACTGTACAAAAAACAATTTCCCCTCACGGATCAATAAAGGAATTCTGATTCTGATTCTGATTTCAGGCCAACGATGATGTCAGTCTTCATAGATGCACATGGTGAAAATATCTTGTCTGAGTCCTGGTGGATTCACTCAAATAATGTGATGTGCCCACAGGGCCTAAAATATGCCATTTGGTGCACTTCTCCAAAGCTGCTTTCAGTGAGGAAATACACGTTTGTATCTATGTTGTGCACTTTGATTGCAGGTTTACTTTCATAAAAATTGGATGTTAATCTCTTGATCTTCCCCGCATTCCTTCCTTTTCTGCCCTCTCCTCCTCTCCACTGCAACAAAAGTCCAAGCTCACAGTTGTCACTATACCTAAACCGCTGGAAAACAACATAGCCATATCGAGTAAATGTCAGCTTGCCCTGCAAGGAGGAGGGGGGGTTATGCACTTAGCCATTCCCCCTGGAGATAGTAACAGCAAAACATTATAGTGCTTTGTATCTAGTGATGAAGCAGATAGAAGATGCTCAGGAAATCTGATGAATTTATAGGTCAGCTCATTATTATGAAGACTGCAGCTTATTCACAGTCATGTAATGGTGCCATTCAGTCAATGAGCAAACAAAGCAGTCTTCAATAAGCTTCAAGGAGCTATAATAATAAGTGGCAGCTGATGGTGTGATCTCAGATGTTGCAAATGAGCTAGCCCCATGTTTAACCTCTAAATCCCTCTTCATTTTTCAGCCATATCCCCCGTGTGGCAAATCCTTCGCAAGCATTTCCTTCACAGTGTGAGAACCCAGATCAAGGTTGGATGTCCCACTGTAAACTGAACCGACTAACTTCTACAAACAGTGAAGCTAGAAAAGGCTCACACAGGCAATCCTGCCTCAGAGAGATGGAAGCACATGGAGGATAAAAAAAGGGACGCTAACGTTATCACAGACGTTACAACTACAAGACACGAGAACATCAAAATCAATAAAATGAAATCTATCAAAACCCATGACTGGATTACAGAGGAGCAACGAGGCTGCATCAGGGAAACTGCCACACTGTCATTCCAGCCAAAATACTACACGTGTGTGTGTGTGTGTGTGTGTGTGTGTGTGTGTGTGTGTGTGTGTGTGTGTGTGTGTGTGTGCGTGGGTGGGTGTAAGTCCTCAGTTCTCCTTGCCGTGATCCTCGCCTAACCTCAGCCACCTGGCATCTTTCAATCAATCAGACTCTCAGCTTGCAGGACTGCTGTGATATACGTGTGTGTGTGTGTGTGTGTGTGTGTGTGTGTGCGTGTGTGTGTAAAATCACCTTTATTCTAATAATCAGGCTCAGCTGTTGAGGAATCAGCCAGCCCCAGGCAAGAGTCGACACTATGTCTGATAATCACACACACACACACACACACACACACACACACACACACACACACACACACACACACACACACACACACACACACACACACACACACACACACACACACACACACACTCCTGGCTATCCATTTTCTGCTCTATCAGTAACAGCAGCAGTGAGATTCATGCTTTGTCTCCAGACACTGAACACAGCCTGAGAGAAATCTCAGAGGGTGGAGATGCAGACAAAGGAAAAAAACACACACTCAGCTCACACTGACTTTATCTGCATTCAGAGTGATACAGATGTAAAACCTGCATGTTTCAACATCAGAGTACCAACAGTAAATTCATGCTCATGTTCCTGACGTTCATCTGGAGAAGGACTAAGACGAGCTGCTTGAGGCTAACTCAACCTTGATCTCTGAGATAAAAGTGGAAATGACCATACAGTATGTGGAGTTTCTCCAGGAATGATGCCAGTGAGGAGGCTGGCATTCAGGGACAGAGAGGAGTAAAAGAATGAAGAAGAGTGCTGAAAGCTTAAAGGCCTCAATACAGTAAAAGCAATCAGTAAGCCTAGCCACCAGGCTAAAAACAAGCCTAGCCAAGCTAGCAGCCACAGTTGAGGTGGTCCAGTAAACTGTAAGCAGCTGACAACCAACTTAAAATCATATATGACTTAAGATCCAGGTGTTGTTTAATCACACAGAATAAATAATGTGGCTTATTTTAATTGGATAAAAATGTTAATTCATGGCAGAGCTTCTGGCAGACAAACAAAACACCAATGTATGTGCACGTCACGTAGTCACAGAGTAATGCTGGGGATGTCGATCAGCAATGGACACAAGTGGTTGGAGAAAAGCTGCTGCTGGATGCTTGTATTTCCCCCAGTACATTTATACTACTAATAAATATACTAAAGAAAGTTGTCTGAGTGAATTTGACATGTGAATATTGCTGAATATTGAAACGACGACAGTGCCGTATAGCATCTCGCTTCACATAGCATTCATTAAATCTGCTGAGATCCGTACATCTGAGAGACAATCTTTATGGTATTTAAAGGATAATCTTAACATAAAACAAAGTTCTCAAACACTAAAGCTGGAGCAGAAAAGTAGAGGGGGGGAATACAAAGAACACAGGATCAGGATAGGAGCTGTTTCTTGACCTTTTTTGCTTTCCCAGACTGAAAAGGGATCTCGATCTGGTTCTGAGGTCTGTCCTACAGACTCCACGGTCTCACCCAGTTCATGTGTTTCAGCCAGTCCAGGATACAGAGCCTACTGTTGCAACACTGAAGGATCAAAGGTTTAAACAGCAGCAGCCTCTCTGAACTCTGCATGGAGCTGGAAGAAAGAGCAGGAGTCGTGTGTGTGTGTGTGTGTGTGTGTGTGTGTGTGTGTGTGTGTGTGTGTGTGTGTGTGTGTGTGTGTGTGTGTGTGTGTGTGTGGACTGTTAAACTACATTGGAAAGTCGTCTCCATTGGTCCAAGGAAAGATTATCTAAATTCAAACCAGATTTGGACACAACTTGTGACCGATGTAAACAATTTCCAGCTACATTGTTGCATATGTTTTGGACTTGTCCAAGGCTGTATGGTTTTTGGCGATCTATTTTTGAGGCCTTCTCTAAAATATGTGGGAAAACGGTGCACCCATCCCCTCTAATTTCATTATTTGGTGTGACCCCAGTGGATATCTCTCTCAGTAAGTGTAATATAAATATGATTGCATTCTGTTCTTTGCTGGCCAGGAGGCTTATTCTTTCTAAATGGAAAGACTCTCAACCCCCCGCATATGGACATTGGATTAGAGAGGTCATGTATCATATCCATTTAGAAAAAATTAGGTATACCACTCGAGGATCTGTTGGAAAATTCTACTCTACTTGGCAACCCTTTATGACTTTCGTTGGAGATGTGGCTGCTGCCAACTTTACCAAATAATTAATGTAACTGTGTACAGTAATTATGTGACCCTGTGAAATGCTGTGGAACACATGTCATATTTCTCTCTCAATGCTTAATTTTTTCACTTTTATTTTTATTTATTTATTTATTTTTTTTTTAAATCTGGCTATGGGTATATGTATTCTAAATTGGTCTAGCATCTTGGGGAAGGGTTTATGTTATGTCTGTTTATCTTGTGTTTCTTTGTATTGTTTTGCATTTAAATGAAAAATTGGAAAATACTAATAAAAAGACTTTGATCAAACTCCTGAGGGGAAAAAAAAAAAAAAACTACATTGGAAAGCACACACACACTGCTGTCAAACACCAGCCTTTTCACCTATACTCAATATGATCACACTGAAAATAAGGACAATGGTTTCCATGTAAATTCTTAATAGTCCTGTCTGGTCGGTATTTACTGCAAAAAATCCTTCAGTGGACAACAAGAGTTATTTTTGTTACCAAAAACAGTGTGGAGCTGAAAAGACTAGTAATCAATTAGTCGGTCAACAACACTAATCAGCTAAGAATTTGATCAATTCTCAAGCAAAAATGTTAAATATTCTCTGGTATCAGGTTCTCAAATGTGAGGATTTGCAGGCTTTGATTATCATTATTCATAAAGATTAAAAAAGAAATTTGAATAAGGCAACTATAATTATCAATTAATCAAAGATGATGAGTTGATGTGTAGAGCACAACTTCAAGTTAACAGAAAATTCAAAGAAAAAGTCCAAATCAACAGATAAATGTAACTGTAGTAAAGACAGGACGACAGTGATGAGCACTTTGAAGCACAGACGTCTTCTCGTCGCTCACTTCAGGACAGAATCTAGATCACATGAGGCATCTCTGTTTTTCTCCAGGTGGACCCGAAATCACCGTGGTTTATAGGACAGCGTCTAAAAAGAAATGTTCCACATTCAGAGAGGCCATCTTTGTCGTCCCCCCCCCCCCCCCCCCGGTAGTTTGAGTGTTTACGTGACTCTGCTTCAGCTCTGTCACTGCTCTTTCAGCTCTTCTTCTCTTCACTTTGAAGTTTCATAAGCCAGACTGTTACCTGTCTGTCTGTCTGTCTGCCTGCCTGCCTGCCTGCCTGCCTGCCTGTCTGTCTGTCTGTCTGTCTGTCTGTCTGTCTGTCTGTCTGTCTGTCTGTCTGGGACACAGCTGTAAGCTGTGAGACTGCACCTTACTGTGGATTCTGATAGATGTTTGTTCCCGTGTGGTATCAATAATAATCTTACAATATTTTAAACATGAACTTTTGCATTATACAGCATGATTTTCCACAATTGTCACTACCAATGATCTCTTAATAATTTGTTCATTTAACTGATAGTTCAGTCTATACAGTACATACAAGAAAAGTGTTCAACCAACAGTCCAAATGCAAAGATGTTTGATTTTCAATAATATGAAATGAGAGAAAAACAGAAAACCCTGAAAGCCAGAGAAAATTTGGCATTTTTGCTTGATAAGTATTGACTAAAACAATTCAAATCAAAATTATCACTGATTAATTTTCCACTGATTTACTGCTCAATCAATGACTTTGTAGTGTCAGCACTGTTGTATAAACTGTGTGTGTGTGTGTGTGTGTGTGTGTGTGTGTGTGTGTGTGTGTGTGTGTAACTATCAGTCGTTATGCTTTCTCTTCTAAACCACTCAGTGTTATTATTGCCCCCCGTCCCCAGCTACGCTGTCGCAGCTGGTAACCACAATAAATCACCGTTACACCAATGGCGTAATGAAAGCGTCAGCCCCCCGCCTCCCTTCTCTCTCCTTTTATTATCCTTCACACTTTTTCCCGCTCATCCCTTTACCCTAACATCCAATCTTCTGTCTGGCCTCCACAACTTGTTTTGGCTATTAGCATTTGGCACGATGTCTTAATTCTACCAAGGAGTGACGATATTCTAATCTTTCCTGTTCATGGGACGCCAAGGGACCAGGTGCCCTTGAAATAAGCCTTTAACCCCCAAATGCTGCAGTGAAGATGTTCAGTCCCCAACGCTAGTGTCCTCAGTGGGACTGTTGGTCCTGAGCAGCTAACGGTTGCTAATGTATAAACTGTGAAGCAGGGTTTGCTAAAACATTAAACCATAAGTCAGGGGTGGGGGCAATCCGTGTCCAGGCCATGCACAGCATGCAAGACCGTTTGAACTGAGACGGTTTTGGTGAGTATTAGTTTGTCTCTGGTGTTTGAATAAAGTGTGTTGTTGCTGTTTCAATGAATGGAGTCTGTTGGCTTCAGGGAGAGTGATATAGTGGCTGTTTCTGGTTGAACAAAACTGATTTTACTCTTTAACAAAAAAGTCTGTCTGAGCAGGGATCCTTTCCATAATGTCGTCAGACACTTAGAATAGTCAGTGACAAAAACACACACTTTTAGTGGACGTACTGATGGTGCAGAAACACCCAGAAGGATGGCTGCAGCACTCTTGCTAAATACTGTAAAACTTCAAAAACTGCTGTCTCCATCAGTCATTGGACATAATAACATGGGAAAAACAGGTCCATAAACGCAGATAATATTTGACTGTTTGTCCAGGACATTGAAATCTTCCAGGACAGGTGGACGGACACTAACTGGAAACTGCACACATCTTAGTTTGATTGAAGATAAAATGTAGGTCAAGCTGAAATCTGAAAATAATTCATCTTTGCGGAACAGGACATTATTATATTTGATATTTTTGTAATATGTATGTACATCTTTTAAAAGACATGTTTATGCTGACAATACAAATAGCATCTCATTATATTGGTTTGACCTCTTATGGACATTTATGGACTCTTATGGACAAATAGATATTTGAATGGTTTGAACCTATGTGGGAGTTTTTAGAGGGAACAATCAAACATAATTTTCGGCAAACTTGACAGCCCTGATTTAGAGGTTGGATGTAGACACAGTTAGAGAGGGAGCGAGCAGGCAGAATCAGGAGGAGGCTATAGAAAATGATAAAATGGAGTGTGATGTTATAGAAGAGAGAAAGACTGACATGGGAGAGAGATCTGGGGGAAAAGAAAAGAAATCGAAGGAGCAAGAGAGACAGGAGGGCATATCACCAGAAAGATGAATAAAGCGAGAAGAAGAAGGGGAGAGAGAGACAGCTGCCAGCGTTAATCAGTCAGTGGCAGCAGCTCTGTGTCTCCGTCTCTCTGAGGCTTAATGGGGACCAGACCCTCAGTGTACGTCCCTGTTTCTTTAACTGCATGCACACACGCACGCACGCACGCACGCACGCACGCACGCACGCACGCACGCACGCACGCACGCACGCACGCACGCACGCACGCACACACAGAATACTCTTCATCAATAGCACATGCAGATCAGAAAGTGTGGGGCACGTTGAAAATGACCTCTGTCATCTCGCTGACGTGTCATCTGCCTCTTGACAAGTGTAAGGCGCTCGCTCTGCTTCTGGTAGATCTACTGGCTGATGTAGTGATAAGGTATCAATTAAACTCCCTTATCCATTGCAACATAACAATACTGACAGTCATGAAATTCAGGTTCCCTGATGGAAGAATTTACATGCTGTACAGAAATAAATTAAACATATTCTTACTTGTTAAATATACAGTCGACGTTGTAGAGATTTAAACGTCTTGCCCTGACCTGGCCCAGTTATCCTTTTACTGTACATCAGTATGAGCTGTTTATAATTAATCAACCAATGTTAATAAAATACATGAGTGCATATACCTGTTAGTCCTCATTAGTTTCTGAGGGTGAACAAAAAGCATCTATTTAGGATTAAGGGTGATTCTGACCACGCTGTACATAGTGATAACACGACCTTGCATGGTGAAAAACACTGTTGTTCAGAGTTTTGCTGTGCTTCTATGGTGCTGCTCTTACTATTCATCTAACTCTGTTTTATCAGAGCGGTGGTGAAATTTGTTCCTCCTGTGCCTTTTCTTGCCGATCTGTCAACAACAAGGCAGCACGAAATCATAAATTCAGATGTAGCCATTAGCCAGAGAGCTTAAAATGTGCATGAAATGCTTTGGAGCTGCTTCACAATAAGTGCCCTGAAGGGCTGCCGTTAAAGCACCGACTGAAAAACATATTGACAACTTTTTGGAAAATTTCAGACTTTTCTTTTCAATCTGTTGGCATGAGCTCCCCTACCAGAACCAGAGCTAACTGCAAATACAACCATCATCTGGCCCAAACCTAACCAAAAGGACTCATCCTCAACTATATCCAGAATGATGTCGCTTTCCAAAAATATCTGAAACCTAGACTGTTCTTACAGGGACTGAATCTCTCCCTCTCCCTCTCTCTCTCTCTCTCTCTCTCTCTATCTCTCTCTCTCTCTGCATCCTTCACTGTGACGTCACACAGTACGCACTTTACACACTGCACTGAGTCACTTCCACTCACTTCACCTCAGCAGAGTGAAACAACATCTGCAAGCAAGAGCAGCAGCCGACGCCCAGATCTGAGTCGGCAAGACCGCGAGTCTTAATCAAAACAGTCACCTTGTGGTCTGATAAACAACGGAGCAGCAGCAGAGAGCTTCAGAGTCCCAGAGAGGCTGTCTGTCATGCAGACAGGACGGGGATGAACAGGAAGGGTGTCAGAAAGAACTCTATCCTGTTACAGAGCAGGGCGATGTATTGTACAGTATACCAATAATCACTTTTCTATACTAGTTCATATTCTTACTGTTGACTTCAATAATATACCACAAGTGTGTGTGTTTGTGCATGCACAAGATGGCAGCAGGTCATGGATGAAATGCAGGTGAATGCCAACTGATATCTACCTGTCTATATCTACCAACAGTCGGGGCGACCTCAGGACCCCTCCCATGAACATCTACTGAGAAGAGAGCTAGCAGACCCGGGCTACCAGCAGCACGTCAGCCTGCTGTCTGAGCACCAGTGGATGTCTTTCCAGACCCATGACAGAACTCACAGGTAACACTTGCACACCAATCAACAAGCAAGCTGAATTTTATGTAAAGTCTGTGTATGTATGGACAGCATGTAGTATAATACTCAGCAGTAATATGATAAAGTGGTAATATAGGGACATCTAAGTACTTTTGAGGACAAGGACAAGTCTTTAAATTAACTATACAGTAAACTGATGAGCACCACAGACACACTACAACCCCCTGCAGGTGTATTACAGACACTGATTAGTGACAGTACAGGGCTTTAACTTCAGAAAAGTACAAAAAACTAGACTATACTATGAACCAACAGCGAATTATCAGAGCGAAGGGGATTAAAGTGTCTCACTAAATGAACTGACTGAATTGAATTAATAAAATAGAAAATGACTACAGCCGTTGCTCCTTGTGACTGCATGTTAAAGACTCATCACACATCTGCCTGTCTTCTTCTTTACTGTCCTGTCCAACCCCGTCCAACACCTCCATCCACACACATTACTTAGACTTACATTCATTTCCTGCAGACTAGCCTCAACCATAGCCATAACTACTACTTGCCTAACCCCAACCCTTACCCTTACCTTAACCCAAGTCTTTACCCTAAATGTTAATGATTGACATCATGGGGACTTGCATTTTGTCCCCATAAGGAAGGCAAGTCCCCACAATGTGACTGTGTAAACAGATATATGTCCCCTCCACATCAACATGAGTAATACACGTCCATTCACTCACACACACCTTGCACCAACAAACCAAAGCTCACTACCTAATCTGCATTGACTCTCCACAAGCCCCCTCCAGGAGCTCCAGATATGTCAGGCAGTTTGCCTCCATGTGAGACAATCTCAATGCAAAACTGAGGTTCAGTCACTTCTGCTGCAGCTGTGATCAAACACACCACAGTGCAACTTGACAGGCTGTAATGCATCTGCTTTTTCAGTTGCTAAAGCGAGCTAAGCTACTGTTGGCCTTGTCTTACTAAAACATAAGAATAATCAGAGAGAAATAACGGCCTGCAGAACAGCAAAATCCCCTCAGGATTCACGAATAACTGATGCCACAAGGGGCAGAAAAGCGAAAAAGTAATGCGAGGTCACACAGTGAGACCAGGGACACACGATAACTTCCTGCAGAAATATGTAGTATTCCTGCAGAGATTTAGGGCTTGGAAAGGTACGTTGCTATCTGCCCTGGGCCACAATTTGCCAAACGGCCACATAACCGCCTGCAAATCAAAGTTATCGGTTATGAAGAAACCTAAACTGATACGGTATAACATACAACATGGTATCACAGCGCACACACTAGGCCGCTATTCTGCCTCTTAATCAATTCCTCCTTCCAAATTAAGACAAGCAGCTCTGCAGACACCATGAACTCTTTTCTAGGCATGCATCATGTAACACATGTAGGTGAACGAAGACATGAAACAGCGCGTCCCCCCGTCGGTTCACTGCGGTACCCTGCACCCAAATGCAGGCCGGCGTCCCTGCAAAAAGAGGAAAAAAAAACCCACCGTGCACCTCGACTCCCAGCTCTCACACAGAGTATGACAAAATAAAACGACATCCCACGAGAAAGGAAGCATCCTGTCGTTCTTCTTTCACCTTACCTTCTGCTTTAGTGTCAGCTTTTTGAGCGGTGTTGTCCCCTCTGATACCAAAACGTCGCTGGGCTGAATCGATGAGGAGAGCGGTTTATCAATGGAGGAGACTGATGCTCCGCTTTTATTCCGACAGGGTCCTCCCTCGATTAGTCCTTACTGAAGAAGGAAGCTGTTTGTCAGGGTAATTACAGAAGCAGCCCGGGGAGTCTCTACCGTGAAAATGCAGCGCCGTGGCGCATGAAAAGAGCGCTGTGTGCCCGCAGCGGTGACCGCCGGCCGGGAGATGCTGTCGGTGCTGAGGATGCGAGCCGGTGGAGGGTGATGATGATATCCATAGAGGTCCTAGTTTCCACCTGACACAACCTCTCCTTCCTCCTCCTCCTCCTCCGCCTCTTCCTCTCCGCTGGTGATGCTGGAGAGAAATATCAGCATTAGTGCGGCGAGCGGGGAGAGAGAGAGGCCGTCACTGCTACACTTTAGCAAGAAGCCACCAGAGGCGGTTTCGCAGCTGCAGATGCGGTTTAAAGGCAAAGAAAAATCAAATGATCCAAAATGTCAAACCCAATCGTAACAAAAACGAACCAAAAATGATTTGTGCTGATTGTAATCACTCCGAGACACATTTAACTGCTAAACGTCTTAATTTCCGATAACGCTGCTAGCTAAAACGTTAGCCTAGTACCAACGCTGAAGCAAGCTAGCTAACTTTTACTGATGTTTTTATTCAAGTTTAGCATACCTCAGGGATGGTCGTTAAAGCGACGTAACTAACTAACTAACTAACTAACTAACTAACTAACTAACTAACCACTTAGTTTAAAACCTCTTTGTTATTGAAGTTAAACAGACAGAAGTTTGGACGCCGATCCTGCCTTTTTTCAAACTTCTGTTCCACGAAGAAGAAGTGGGCGGGGCTCTGGTTGTCAAGCCAATCAAAAACTGCTAATTTCAATCCAAATACTAAAAATAATAATAATAATCTTAATAACTCAACCTTTTCAAGTCTTATCCTTCTTGGACAGCTAACGTTATTCACCTGAAATAAGCTACTGGTGTAATTTCAGCTGGTAAATGTAGTCTCAGGTGTATTTGATTTGTGCGAATATACTTACTGATGGAGTAATTTCTGCCACTGCTGTTTTAAAAATACTGAGGTCAGCAGACAAGGTTTATATGGGTCCTTAAAGTAAAATGTTACTGTTTTCCCAACATTAAGATCTAAATTGTTTTGCCAAGGCCTTTATTTATTTGTTTTGTTGGTCTAAATGTCTAAAAAAAATATAGCTGCAACTTCAGTTTATAGTGCTCATCACCCCAAGACTCATCTGCTTCATGGTTCACCATCGAAACGGTGGAGTTCAGGCACCAGAACTGCAGAGCTAGGTTGAGGGAAAGATCTCAGGGTGTGTGTAAATGTTGGCATACTTTGTTTGTGTTGTTTATAAAAAGAAGAAGATCAAATTGTTTGAAAATTAAGTCAAAATTAAAATGAGGCTGAAGTTTAAAGGTGCACTGAGCTGGTAGTCCACCAGGGGGCAGACTGAACCTGAACAAAATATTTTTATTGAAGTCTGTTGTGGGCTCCACGGTGGCGCAGCAGGTAGTGGTTCGATTCCCGGGTCGGGCCTTTCTGTGTGAAGTTTGCATGTTCTTCCCGTGCATGTGTGGTACTCAGGCTTCCTCCCACAGACCAAAAACATGCTCATTAGGTTGATTGGTGACTCTAAATTGCCCCTAGGTGTGTTTGTGCCTTGTGATTGGCTGGCGACCAGTCCAGAGGCCTGTACCATAAAGCTTGATTAACCTAGCCGGGCTTCCTCTTACTTATCGGGCTTCACTTAACGAGACATCTGCCCTCCGGATTTTCGATAAATAAAGCTGGCTATCAACTCACTAATTCAATTCAGGCTTGTCCAATCTAGATCTGTGCGCGCTCACATAAAAAGGGCGGAGTTTGCTGCATGCGACCAATCGCAAACATGGAAAAATCAGCCCGAGCCGCATATTTCACTACGGAGGAGCAAACAATAATAATTAATAAATATGAGGAATACAAATCAATAATCCAGGCAAAAAGCAACACAGTTGCAGCTGCCAAACGGCGCAAGGATTGCTGGCAAAAAATCGCCGACTGTATATCTGACTGCAGTAACATTTGTGTGTTCCATAAATGTATGTGTGTATGAAATTTTTCGTTATGGCATGTGATTGTAGCCTTATTATTTCAGATGCAACCCGAGTGGAGCAAAGGGAACATGGGAGCAAATCAAACATAAGTATAAAAATATACTTCAAAGTGGTCAGTACGCTTACTATATCTTATACATGTAGCATATGTATATGTACGCCTACATGTTGGAGGCTACATACAATACAATATACAACGGCAAACATCCCAGGGCTTAGTCTACATTATGCAAATTACACATCAACCTTGCTTACCTGCGATGTCATAAAAGCCCTCTTTGATGCATTGCGTGGGCAGGTGGCCGGGAAACACCACGAATGCATCGACAAGCTCAGTCAGGGCCCCCGCGACTTTATGAATAGCTCTACATACTGTGTTTTTCCCGAGGTTTTCGGCATCGCCAACAGAATACATAAAAGTACCTATGAATGAATGAATCAATCTATGATTTACTTAAACAAATAATTGATTAATGGCATTTTATCTGTGGCTTGCTTGTAACCCATCCAACGAGGGATTTAAAGACATCATAATAATTACAAACATCACTAAGAAATATATTACCTGTGGCAAAAAACCTCAGTGCAATGCACACTGTCTGCGGGACTGTCAGTGCGTGGTTGCGGTGCATTACATTGCTGATGTAAGGCTCCAGCAGCTGACAGATGTATTGTAACCCCTCTCCTGAAAACCTGTACCTTTCGTACAGTGATTGTTCAGACAATTCAAACGGATTACAGCGATCTCTAAATATTCTCTCGCGCCTGAGTGCTCTTCGCACAAGCTGTGCACCAAGATCCACCGGGTTCTCATAAAACGGACAGGCCATTTTCCAAGAGAACTGATTGGTCAGTAGGTGGGGCTTTTATACCTGCTGAGCTCTTATCCTGAACTTATCCTGCTCCGGAGCAGGTTAGGTGTTCAGCATAGGTTACCACGGCAACGTAGCCCGATAGAAAGTAAGCCACCTTTATGGTACCGAAAAGCCAGGGTTAAACCTGAAGTTATCTCACTAAGCCGTAATCCAGCTTCATGGTACAGGCCTCAGGTTGTACCCCTCCTCCCGCCCGTCCGGCCCCCCGCGACCCTAAAAGGGACAAGCGGCATAGAAAACGGATGGATGGATGAAGTCTGTTTTTGTCTTTGTTTTTTTTATTTCGTATGAGTGGAAATGCAATGTCCCATGTGTTAAATTGTTTTAACAGGAATCTTGTTGATTTTTCAATAAAGATGTAAATAAAATAATAATAATAACAACCCTGGGTGTGGGAGGAGGAGTCTTAGCTGCAGAAACGCCTCTCTTCTGGTTACCTGGAAGGGGGCGTTTCTGCACGTATCACATGTGATTTCCTCTGCTGATCCAGAATTACACAAAAATAAGTACATTAATGATAATGCTGATCTAACCAGTGAATACTTAAGTTACAGGGACCGTAAACATACAGACAGATGTCAGAGTTTTGCAGATGAAGCAAAGGATCCTCAACCAAATGCAACAGGGTCCACAGTTGCTGTTCCCAGTTACCAAGTGGGTTTTAACAAGTCAATCAACTGTTTGAAGGGGGGGATGTCACATCCATATGGGCCCCAGCACATTCAGGTGTCCTGGGAAATGAGAGAGCAGACAAACTGGCAATATATGTAGTCAAAACCGGAAGGTGGAGACAATATTAAAAATCACAATTAGAAAACAAAGGCATACTGTGGAGAAAGACGACTCAATAGTGTTGACAGCGTTGGCATAATGCAATAAAAAGGAGACATTTACATCCAATCCAAATCCAACAGAGAGGTTATTTAGAAGTAGAGGAAACAAGAGGAAAGAGCAAGTCATATTAAACAGGCAGAGAAATGAGCCCAGCAACCTTAACAGTTCACTTTTCATTACAGGAAAACATCGAACGGGCCATGAGGCTGACACAGCTGAGCATAAACTGACGTCATGCAGGAAGTTTACACATGGCAGACAAGAAATGACGACACATTTAGGGGAAATACAGGACTAAATAGGAATAAAGTATATCAGAGATAATATGCAAGGGAGGAAATGGTTATGTCGTTTTCTAAGGACAACTGGCCTGGACGTGAAGGGGACGCTGGACAGAGGTAAAGGTGGAGAATAACACCTGAAGGTGGCAGTAATGCGTCACCGTGGAGGCTGGCTGCCGAAAGAAACTCGAAGAAGAAGAAATCAAATGTGGTTGATAAGTGAAAGCGTCCTCCGCGTCGCTCGCAGTTGATCTCCCACTTTGTGACAGCAGCATCGTGAAACTCGCTCAGTGACAAATAATGTCGACCTTCATCAAAAACGTCGCGATATTTGGCTCCACGGGAATGACCGGGCTCGCGACCCTTCCGCAAGCGGTAGCTGCAGGTGAGGAGCGACAGTAGAGCAGAATAGAGCAGAATAGAACAGAATCGATCATGTAACTGTGTGTTTTGCGGATGCAGCCGGACCTCACAGGGGTCCATGAGGGGCCCCTGCAGACCCCGACAGTAACACCTCTCTGTCGTTGTGTTCAGTTTGAGTTTTCAGCTCTGAGAAGTTTCTGTTTCGGTTTTGGTTTAAGTTTCCTTCCAGTCTGAAACGGTGAGCCCGACCTGGTAGTTCTTCACACCTTTAGGGGAAACACCTGAGCTCACAGGAGTCCTGTGTCTGTCTGTCTGTCTGTCTGTCTGTCTGTCTGTCACGTGAAGGTTTAATAATCAATCAATACGTCGTTCAGCCGAGTCTTTACAGCATGTGTCGGTGAGAACATAAAACATTCATAATGCAGTAAAAACAGAGTCCACATGTACTTCTGCTGCTGTGGATTCAGAGCCAAAACGTGAATACACTAAGGTGAGATATGCCAATCCATTACGTGACCTGTGACCTCTATTGGATAAGATATTTGTTTACTTATAATTGTTCACATGTTTTTTAAGTTATGAAACAAATGTGAATTCTGGCATGTTTAATGCAAGTTTTCAACACAAAAGTACAACTTAAATAAAAGTTGTTTTAAAAAAGTAACCTAGATTGTGATGATCGTAAAAGTATATCTTGACTTCCTGATCTGTCAACTGTTTTTTCTCAAAGTTTCCATGAACGTCTTTTGAAAGCACTGGAAGACCTCCTTAAATCCACACCATGGTGTTTGGTCAAAAGTGTGGTGATATTTGATTTTGTTCAGATCCGTCAGTCCTACTTTAATTCATACTTTGAAGACTGTGCAGCAAATGTAATCTGATTACACCTGGCAGAGGTGCGTTTGTTTTTCTTAACCATGTGAACATCATGGGTTTGAATCTGAAGACAGATCTCACACTCGAATCTCATACACAGACACAACATGTCACATGATTAATTTGATTTCACAGCATTTCCTTTCCTCCTCTTCCTCCTCCTCATGGGGCAAAAGAGCCACTGAGTCATGTTAGACGTTGGAGTTAAGCATTCTGCTGAGTCACAGCGGGCTGTGACACAGAGCTGATAGAGGAAGATGTTCACTATCTCGCTCGCACAGAAAGGGTGGGATCACCTTCGTGTAGGTGATGAAGTCGGTACAGCAGACTGTGGAAAAGACGCTTTTGCTCTAGTTTGAAGAAGTATAAATCATGTCACCCTGTTGGATTTTAATGCCAATCTCGCCATGTTCACAACATACGCAGCAGTTCCAGCACGATAAGCGCTCAGGTGTACGATGGTGGGATGTAAGAGACCCTGTGAAGCTACGACATACAGCCAGTGTTAGCTGAAACGGCCTTATGCTGCATCATCCTTACAGATACGACACAGCTGGTTTTTAGGACAGTTTTCTGGCGTCTGTCATGGTGGCGATGGTGTGAGCACCTGTTTCATTTCCACGTTTCCTCCCTCAGGGTACAATGTGACGGTGCTGGTGAGGGACCCCACCAAGCTGCCAGCAGACCACAAGGCATCCAGAGTGGAGGTGGGAGACGTGCTTAACAAAGAGGATGTGAAGAAGACCCTGGAAGGCCAGGACGCTGTCATCATCATCCTGGGCACCAGGAACAATCTCAGTAAGGAGAAAACAATCATTATGAGAGGAGAAAGTAAAATACTCGTGTTTTAATGTCTCATGTTTCTCTGTCTGTCTCAAAGTGAGTTTAGCTTCTGCATTTTTATTGCTGACTTGGTGTTTAATGAAGAGAGGGTCACGCTCAGCAGTATATTGTGTAATACTAATGACAGGGTGAACTTCTTAAACATTGCTGAGTCACCCGCTCATCTTCATTCATGGACGCAGATATTTAGGCAGCAGCTGATCAGGGCGCAGTGGAAACTTTACAAACAGAATTATGGACTAATTTGCACTTTTCCCAGTCTGTTTGCATTTGAGTCTTTCCTTCAAGCTTTGGATTTCTCTGTGTGACTGAAAGCTGCAGCATTTCTCTTCTTGTTTGTTCTTTGGCTGACACTGGCTGACTGTTAAAAAGCACGTTTACTTATGTAACTGACCGTGGTCACCTTACACAAGGAGGACTGGAATTTTCAATGGTGTAATGATGCAAAACACTCACTAGAGGTCGCCATAAGACCCCTACAACCCTGTGTGACCCACAATCTGAAGCAGGATTGGACCCCATTGACCAGCTGATTAATTGTAGATAAATCAACTTGCACAAAAGCAACTTCCAGACAACAGACAACACCAGAAAATATGTTCAAAAGTGGAAAAACTGTAGTTGCACTGCATTGAAAATGTCCCTTCAGTCACACTGCAGACTTCACTCTGGTCTAAAGGTCTAAAATAACAAGTACAGTCTAAAGTGTTTAGACTGTACTTGTTATTTTAGACTGTACTTGTTATATTTCATTTATATTCAATTTTCATATTTCAGTTTATATTTCAATTCATGCAACTACCGTCACAGTGTGTATTGTTGTATATTATATATACCTACGTTAACTGTCTTTTGTTGCATTCAGTGTTGCATTTTAGTGTGTTTAGTTACTCCGTTATTCTTCACCTTATTCATCCTATATTATTCTAATTGTGCCTTGCACTTTGTTGCATTTAGTTGTGTGTTTTATCTATCCTTTTACTCGTACTACTTCTACACTTTGTATCGCAACTGCTGCACAGCAATTTCCCTCGGGATGAATAAAGCTTCTTGAATCTTCTTGAATCTTGAAATACTGTTTTAAGGTTTTAATCTTGTGTTTTCATGTCTGAACTTGACTCTGTAATAGAAAAGCTCTCTGAAATACAGTGAAGCAAATGTCAGCCAGTGGAAAGTTAAGTCCCAGTGTCTCAAACCTGAACTCAAGTGCAGCTTTAGAGTATTTAGTGACTTTCCGGCTCAGTGTGAGTCTCTGATCTGATCTGTGCTCACCAGGCCCGACCACCGTGATGTCTGAAGGCACCAAGAACATCGTTGAAGCCATGAAGGCTCGTGGGATCCGCAAAGTGGTCGGCTGCATGTCAGGTACAGCTCACCATCACGACAGCTGTAAGAGGGTGGATGAAGTGCTCAGAGTTATTGTTATGTGGCTGATCTGGAGTTTAAAATGTACCTGGGAACATATTTTTTGTTTAAATCTCTGTTAATTAAGACAACCGAGCCTCAGATCTAAACATGTGTCTGTCACTTATTTAACTGCCTTTTCTGTCTCAGAGTGAAAATGGTGGCTCATTAAAACTCTCCCCCTCTGCTTCTCTTTCATCTCCACTTTCTCCATCTTCCCTCGCAGCCTTCCTGCTGTGGGATCGCTCCAAGATCCCACCTCGCATGATTCCAGTGACAGAGGACCATGACAGGATGTACACAGTGCTGAAGACTTCGGGGCTGGACTACGTGGCCGTCATGCCTCCTCACATCGCTGGTCAGTAGGAAGTGGAAACTAACAGCTTTACTCCAAGCAGATGTGGAAGAAACATTAGACATTAATTAAAATAACTTTAAAGGCAAAATGTGACTGACGTCCAGCCGGGGAGGACACAAAACCCTTTAAAGTGCTCTTTACAGAATCCAGAAATAAGTCTCTGTCACCAAAATAGGTCTTAAACAGACAGTATGTGGTTTCTGCCACTGAGGATCAATGAAAACAAACAGTTTGATGGCGTTGTGAACAAGCACGGCATCATGGGAGATGGTGTCGTCACTGTTAAATCTATCTGACGCGACTCGGGCAGATTTCATGGAAGACTTTTGTTTTGATAGTATTTCTAAATCCTATTTCCTGCTGCACCTGTTTTTCTGTCTCTATCTCGTCTTTGGTGCTTTATTAACTGTGTTTCCTGTATTTTCTGTACATTTTGGCTTCCCCTGCTCCCTCCAGACGACCTTCCTCTGACGGAGAGCTACGTGGTGACGGAGAACATGCTCAAAGGAAGAGCCATCTCTAAACACGACCTGGGACATTTCTTCGTCAGCTGTCTGTCCACCTCAGAGTGGGACGGCAAGAGTATGGGAGTGTCAGGAGAGTATAAATAATCCTCCTGATGCCCTCAGACAGAACAGGGGTTTAAATCTCTTCATGTCACTTATCGTCATTCTTTATTTCCGCCAAAGAGAAACCATTTGTTTGTGCTGAGGCTCAGAGATAAATGTCTTTGTAGATTCAAAGTCCTAGTTTGTGACAAAACACAAATGCTTTCATGTGTTCACCTGTATGATCATGAGTGAGCAGCTTTTGCTTGCTGTTGTTATATATTTTTATACTAATTAGACTTTTATCTTCAGCTTCCACCAGAATACGTTTTAAGACAAGTGCCAAACCTGTCCTGCTTTTCACATTAAGAGTCTTTACATATTGAATGTTCTGTTTCCCATCATTGAACATTTCATCATGTGACGCTGCTCTGAATCACAGAAGATCTGTTTTTAGAAGACTTTATCGTACAAAAGGTTGTGCTGAAAGAGTAAATTGATGTGTTTGTGTGTGTGTGTATGTGTGTGTGAGCAGAGCTGCAGGCTGCTCGATGCTGGAGTGACAAAATGATATTAAAGAGTGTATGATACTATTCTATATGGTCAGATCAGAGTGCATTCACATGTCCTTGATGTCAGACTTCTTGTGATTTAAACTACATGTTTCTGTCAGTCTTTCTCAGGTAAATTCAATCACTGAAAGGAATCCAACAGGAAGCCTTTCAGTGTAAAGCACCTTACCAACCTATACCTCTGCAAATGAGCCGTAATAGCAAGTCTGTGATCTACATCCTGAGTCTCACCACTTATTTAAAAGTCTAGTGTGATCAAAGTTAGGATTTTCAAATTAAGGAAATTAGGCTAGTCATGTTTTGTTGACTATCATCACTCACTCAGATGGATTTCTCAAAGTTACATTCAACCTTGAAGCCTCCAGCACACACACATTATGAACAGACGTTACAGTGAAGTAGTAGACATCTTGTGTGCAGTGGTTAGACGTTTGAAATTAATAAATATTTGCCTACTCATGGATATCTGATTTTTTTTTAATGTGGTAAGATTTGTTTTTTTATGTCGCAAGAGTATTTTGATATAGTATATTAGTGTAATAGCAGTATAGCGTATCTTAAAACATGTAGGGTCTTTGGTGGTGGTGTCAAAAAACAAAAAATTAAAAAAAAAATGCATCAAAAAGCTCAATAGAACCAACGTGAAATATTTAACTAATTTTGGGTTTTATTTTGAAAGCAACTAGAGGAAGTTGTTTTAATGTCCTAGTAGCTTTATGCGTTTCTCTGATGTGAACACACGAGGAGGAGCCAACACGTCCTCAAATATTGACTCGCTGCATCTGCATGTGGCTTAAAGTCGAGCGATGGACTTTAAATGGAAACGGTGAAGTCCGACATGTTGGTGGTTTACGACAGTAGAAGTTATGTCAGCTGTAAAGTTCGCCCTGACGACTGTTGCTCAGTTAAATGACTGTTTCCGGCTGAAATGAGACCGGCATGACTTTTCCCACGTACGTGTACATGTGTAGGGCTTTTTAAGCTCTTAATTTATTTACTATGGTTAACGTGTGCAAATTGTCAGTGAAATGTGCACGTTTTTAAACCTATGACTTATTTATTGATCCCTCAGTAGCACAATATCCTGCCAGAAGTTTGATATTTAAACTTACTGTAGGTTTAACTGAAACATAAGAAACATGCTGATTACAAATTACATAATAATAAGCTTGACAAGCCGACCTGGGCTCATAAATCAGGGCAGGATTGAACTTACACGTCTACATATTGTATGAACTGTAATGACATTGTTATATTTGTCATTTAAATAGATTTAAGTGTGTTTGATGCGGGTTTGTAACGAAAAGTTGGACTGATGGTATGTAACGTATACAAACTCCATTACCCACAATGCCTTTCGAAAGGGTTTGACGTGAAACTGAAATCACGGGCGGGAGAACATCGAAACAGTTGGTTAGCTAAACTAAACGGCAACGTTTGGAGTTTGAAAGCTCTCAAATGGTTTTTAATCGCTGATTTATTCGTGAATGAGAGGAGGAAACCGTCTGACGTTAAATTAGGTTTTTGGACAAAGAAGGAGGACAACCAACAGAAAAGTATCGACGAACGTAAACGTACTGCGGAGAGACGGGAAGTGATTCAACAGGTCTGTTTGCTCAAACATGTCTTACTTTTAAACCAGGTTAAAGTCTTACCATCCAGCTAGGTTAGTGGTTTCACTGCGTTATTCGTTTTCGTCGGAATCAACCTGATTCAAGTCAGCTTAAGATCATTTACGTTACACATTAAGGGCCTCTTTCGAGAGGTTTTATTTTTCCCTCCAAACTGTTTGAAACTTACGTTACAACCCCCAACTCACATTTAAGCTAGCGGTAAGGTTACTGAGCAAGGACTCAGAAAACCTTACATCATCACCTACAGGTAACGCGGTTGTCTCTATCAGATGTTATCATACTTATTTGTCGACAGTAATTCAAAGTATCTCTATGAAGAAAGCACCGTTTTGCCAAATCTTTGTCAATTGTACTAAACAGTAAATCAGTGTAGGCGCAATGAGGATTAACTTCTGCCCTGATTTATTTATTTATTTATTTAAAGGATTTCTGTTAACAGCAGTTTAACCACCTTTTCAGTGTTTACTGCTCTCCTCGCTATCAGCTGTCTCAGTCTGTGGATGCAACTTTTAATTATGTCTGTTACTGAAGCTCTAAGACCAGATCGGGGCAGATGTTCACAGGCTGTCAGAGACCAGAATGAGAGCATCAGTGATCAATAACAGAAAAGCAAGCAAATTCATGTGGAGCTTTTCTTGCGGTGGACACAATTTCCCTTGAATTACTGTTAAGCAATTCCTTTACTAAAGACAAAACCGAAAAACTGCTGTCTAATGTTAACAGTAGATTATTATTATGCCTTCCTCAACAGTTTGAAGATTGCCATGAAGGGGCAGAAGCGCAAATTCCCACCAAAGGATGTGGAGGTTTCGGACAGGAGCAGCCCCTTCTGGGAGAGCCAGCGGCAGTTTGTGCTGTCGGTGTCTCTGAACAAGTATCAGCGTGGCCAGGAGCTACCCGAGCCCAGCCTGCGGCGCTCTGTTCTGATAGCCAACACACTGCGGCAGGTGAGCCTGGAGGCACATACTGCGCCCTTTGTGGACTTGGAGGTGTCACAGCCAGCGTGTAGCTCTTCATCTGCGCTCCAGGAGGGTATCTTCACGGCTGCAGAAATACATCACTCCTCAGTGATGTTTGCTAACAGCCACTCAGCTCTTGTCAGCTGTCCCCAGGATTGTTCGAATTACTTCACAGTATGTGCTGCAAGTATGTCTCCAGCATGCTGCCACTCATGTTCATCAGATGTCCCTCTGTCTTTACAAGATGAAAGTGAGGACTGGGGATCTATGTCCATGGATCTTGATTTCTCCCTTTCAGCCGCCATCTCCTCCATTCTCACCACACTGGACTCTAACATAGGCCCACAGGCAGCTCCACGGACGCCTCTCAGGTCCTTGGAGAACCTGTCAGGGCCCTGTGAGGGAGGTGTGGAATGGATGAAACAGGGAGTCAGAGGTTATGACGGAAGCTGGGAGCAGTAGGAAGAGCGCGGGGGAGCAGCATGGAGGCGATGTGGACCAGCTACCTCAGCGGTGTCACGGCAGAGGACTGTTCCAGGACATAGTCACATCCGCAATGGAGAGGGACAGGGATGTGCTGGGGCTCAGGGGCAGTGCAGGTGGATACCAGGCTGAGGATGACCTTTCCTCTTCATCACGCCCCTTGTCCCTCTCTCTCAACCAGAATCTGACACGTTTACCTTAGGTCTCCTGGTTCAGCGCACTGTCTTCCTCATCCTCTTCCTCACCTTCAATCATTTTGGCACCCTTTTCTAATCAGGATTATATTAGAGAAGGACTTGAGCATCTGATGGAGATGTTGGTGGAGTCCTGTTAGTCTGATCATTATCATACTGAAAGAAATTAATTTTAACAGAAGTAACCTGAAGGTAAACGGCTGGATTATGTGATTTAGAAAGTAATAATAAAGTTCTAGAACTGTAGAAATGGTTGATGTCTGAGACAGAAAATTCTCCATCAGTGGGATGAGGAGTAGCTGTGATGCATCTGAGCAACATGGAGGGTGTGTGTTTTTTGGAAGAAATGGAGGTCAAGTCATAGTGAAACTTTGTAGGTAGTAACCCAGATAAGTGTGTGTTTATTCTTAATGGCTGACCAGTGAGTCAGTGCATAATGAACTGCTGGAAGGCATGTGCTCCAGCCTCCAGTGTGACTCAGCTGTTTGGGAACGAACAAAGGAAGGGAGGTGCCTGATGGAGAGCAGGTTTTATTCAGAAGTTGTCTGGTAACGGCTGTGGGTGGAGAGAAAATTGTGTTGGCATCGTTGTCCTTAAATTTGTCAAATTAATCCTGTATTCACGTTGAACATCCTGGTTTATCTATAGTCAGAATAAAAGCTGCAGTCCAGTCATGTACTTGTTTTGATTCATGCAGTGGACTGAATGTTGGGTGACAACTGTAAAATGTTAGTGTGATTGCTGGTGTTGGAAGAACGGTTGAAACACTAATGGGTTAAATCTTCTGTGAAGAAATTCTTTCCTCATATTTATCCACGAGCTATGATGAGGGCATGGTATCTGGTGCTAAGAGGTCAGGTCAGGATTTGAAAATGAGCTTTGTACTCATGAAAAACTTCTGTGTATTCATGGTATCAGGTCATTTGGCCAGAAGAAATCCTCAAGAATCAGAATTTTGTTCAGTTATGAAAAAAATTAAGTTTCCAGTGTTCTTTATATCATTTCTCATCTGTTACAGTTCAGTAAGCAGTAGTTGAGGTATGGCTATGATACATTTCGTGAATGTACCCTGTATTAGCAGTGAAGATGGTTAAAGATGGTTTCATGCCACTGACCTTTGACCAGCTGACTTTTACACTTTGTCTCATCTGAAGGCTGAAAAGATTAAAACTGAAAGTAGTTTTCTGCTAAATGTTTGCTCTCAGTGCCGCTGTTGCTCAGAAACACATCAGCAATAAACCATAAAGTTCAGTGCGAGTGTTTAATGTCCTCTAATGGACGCTTTTATCCACGGAGCCTTTACAGTACTGTCATTGTATACAAGACGTCCTCCTGGTGTTAACGTGACAGCACGGAGCTCCTGTAGGTGTCACATTAGCAGAAGTCAAACCACTATGCAAAAGCTTCAGTCACACTTTGAGGCCCGCTGGCTGATGGAGCCTGACGGTGCTGACTTGCTGGGCTTAGTGAGGGTCACATGTTTCACCTGGTTTACATCTGAATCATTGCACTTTTGTTAATATGCATGTGTAAGTCTCAGTCCTGTGATCATGTAGTCTGTGTTGTGCCTGTGTTTAGTAAGCAGAGGTAACATTACACATGACATTTGGTCAGTTTATTTAAGTCGAGTTCTGTTAAATGTTCTGTTAATGCACGTGAAAGAAAAGCTGGGACGGCGTTTTGACTGCAGCTTAAGCAGCTGATCCAGCGCTCGCTGAGACGTGTGACAGGAAACGCTGAGATGAATCGCTTGAGGAAGTTCATGGTGCCTGTTTGTCAGGATTCTGTGCTTTTGTTCTGTTTAGTGTGCAGAGATCCTTTCTGAATAGTTGGGATGCAGTCTCAAACTATTTATAAATGGTATATTTTGTTAACATGATGAGTAATTTATGTGATAACATATTTGACAATTCACTAATGGTATATTAATATACTGTCATGGCAGTTATTGACTTATTTCTACACATATTTTAATGGTTATGCTTGGAGGTTGAGGGCAGAATGCTCAGATACTATGAATTTAGACTTTTTTAATGCAAAAGTTTGTTTACTTATACTGACGTTTTTAATAAAATGTGAAAAAGAAATCTCGCTGTGTTTTCTTTCTTGAACGTCGTCAGAAAGCTGCTGTAATAAAGGACATGTTACTGCAGGTGTTTGACACTCAAGTCACATTAGACTCTCTGAGGGGAGACAGTATACATGTCTGCGATGACCTCTGTCCCCCTGAGAGATGGGGGGACAGCTGCAATGTCCAGTCGTCTTCAGAGAGTTTGTCATGTTTTAGGCCTGAGTAAAGAAAATTCCTTCACAGTACCTCGATGCTCTCCACAGCTTACATGATCGCTGCCACCACCAGGTTCCCCAGGAGATCAGAGAGCCAGGACGGGGAGCTCAGAGACCACAGAGACGTCTTCAGATCCTCATTACGTTCTGTAGACAATCAATTCCCAAACATCCTCCTCCTCATCATCACTGCAGGCACGCTCAGCCTCTCTGGATGCTCTTTTTATACCCAGTCATGACTCACCTGTTGCCAGTGAAGCTGATTACCTGTGACTGATCCATCAGCTGTTTTCTTTTAGCATTTCACTACTTCTCCAGCCTTTTGTTGCCAGCTTCTTCTTCATGCTGCTGCCATCAAACTCTAAAACTTCTCTTCAGCTTTAAAGAGCTCATCTTACAAGTCAGGACAGAATATTATACTAACGCCTTATTCTGAGGATCTGTAATTAAATAATAACTTCCAGAGAAGTTTCCTGTGGAGACTAAAGGGAAAATAAGAATTTCAATGAAACAGCTGATTCATTGTAATTCATTTATTGTAGGAGACTTTATTCTCTATTTATGCTGAATTGTTTGCTGTTTTTAGACAAATTTTACATTTTCTACTAAAAAACACTTTGTTACTCTATCAGTTCACTGCAGTTAATCAGAAGTGTACCGGCTGAACACCGTCTCACCTTCCCTTTAATAACCAAACCAGCACCATCTTTCAAGAACACTTCCCCTAACAGGACATTATTAGAGAACCACAGACCCACAGAGGGTTACCAAAGTCTACTTCAAGGGGAAATGGGAACTTTGACTTCCCATAATACTCGTCTTGCTGACCAGATTCATCAGCTGACCTCATGCTGTGCACGAGGAGGAAACATCACACAGTTTAAACTCCTAAATGGAGTATTTAGCATTTAATAAGTTTATTTATTTGTAGGTGAATCATAGAATCAGAGGTGTAGGTTTAGAAGCAACAACCCATTAAATCAGACCCTCAAATCTACGTGAGTGGCTGCAATGGGAGGAGCCGTCCGATTGGCTCCTCTTTTGAAATAAATGCCTTTTTGAATCAAGGCACGTCAGGGGTGGATTTGTTTTATACTTAAATACAACAGTGAATATAATGCAGAAATATATCTGTGAGGATTCATTAATACTGAGTGTGATCCGCCTCCACACTGCAGCTGACCTGCCGCTCTGGTGCTCCTGTGCGCGCTCGTGCAGGGGTGTTAACGCAGGGATGAGCGCTGAGGGCTAAGAATAGCAGCCACCAGTTATCACGACTACAATGTTTTGGATGTGTGAGTCAAAGGGATGATGCTGCATGTGTTAAAATGGGACTGGGAGAAGAAGAAAACAGCTGGAGCTTCGTACGTGTTGCAGAGGCAGGGCTGGTCTGGAGTCAGGTGTGGCGTCCGCAAACATCCTGTTTGCTTGACTGTTGTGTTTGAACTGCCACGTGTACATTTTTAGCATTGGAGAAGTTGATCTTAGAGTTTTCCTGAGGTAAACATGAAAACTGCTCTGTCATGATAGATGTCAGCACCATTTACTGAGGGCTTGGAGCCAGAAAGGCAGCTGAAGTATATCAAGAAAAGGCTCTGAGGACTTGTTTTTACCCAGCATGCCTCTGAGGATGGCAGTGAATGTAAACTCACAATCCCTCAGAGGATGGACAGTATTTTAATGCTCTCACACACTTTGAACTTAATTTCTTAAGGGAGGTGAAAATGGACCCAGTGTTTGATTCTGCTTCAGCAAAACCTTAAAAAGATATGCAAATTCAATTTCTGGACGAGTTTCCAGAACAAACTCACTGACAATGAGGACAGTGTTTAACAAACACGACGACACGCATTACAGAGCAAATCTTCTTTTTAATTCATGGTTGTCCAATGTGAATACATTAAACTGATGCTACTAAACCAGAACAACATACACACAACAGTATCAGGATGTAATGAACCTGTTCATTTGACTAAAACGATGACGGTAAAAGAAAAATATGTGATGTGAACATTAAAGTGCATTTCAAATGTTCATTCTGGTCTTTTAAACTCAGACACTGTGAATCACACAGAGCAGGTTTGACATTTGGTTTTCCTTTGAAATGAATCACATCTCAATCACAACGAAAACTTTTATTTACCATCACTTTCTTTTTCTTTTTTTTTTCTTTTCCTCTGTCCCTCTTTTCCAACCCTTTGAGCCCATGCATCACTGCTCTGGAGGTGCAGCAACATGTGCTGCATCCATGTAGACACCAGGGGGAAGCAGCATAAAGGAGGACAGCCCACGTCCTGAGACAGACACTTCAAGGCTGACCCAGACACAGGAAAGTCACTACTTTCACACAGGAAATCTGATTAAATATAAAACATGTTCAAGTTAACGTCCCCAGTGTTTTAAGCGCTCAGCGTGGCTCCACATGTGACCTTTATTTGAGGAAGCGATCGAATGTTCTAACAGATTCACTCGTCATTTCACCACTGTTGGGATCATTCATGCTTGTGAAGATGCATTAAAGTGGGGCAGAAGTAAGTAAAGGCCAATCCTGGCTATAAATACGAATGGACGGTCTGCTCAACACGTTTTGGCCACGATGTGAAGAATGAAGAGGAGCTGAACGATGCACCCAAATAAAAACAAAGGCAGTTAAAGGTGTAAAAGGTTGTTAAGTTGGAAAGTGTACCCGCAGGCTGCGTTTGGCACCAAGATTTAGTTTAAGCACAGTTATACACAATGTTTGTTAGTCCTGAATTAGCAACCCAAACCTGTGGCACAGAAAGCAAAAGCTGTGACAAAAACAAACGTGATGAATCGAACAAAGAAACATGGAAGACGAGCCTGAGCCCTTCACGTGCTCCCCCGAGGCTGCGGGCACGCCAGCCGAGCCTGTGCAGTGAACGCACCACCGACGTGGAGGAGGAAGAGGAACGTCTGTGCCTTTTAGCCCAGGCGGGTTGCCGTAGTCAAGTTAGTCGTTTCGTATGTGCACGTGTTCGGCGCTGCTCTCACAAAGGCTGAATCTCAACACTCATCTCGATTCTGCATTTTTAATACGCTCCTCCTCTGCTTTGACGAGGAGACGAGAGGAGACAAATGAACAAATGAAGTCAAGTATTCAGATTCAGCCCACCAGGCAGGGGGGTTCGTTGCTGGTTTTAGACCAAGGGGTCGCCAGAGGTAGAGCCGCTTTTCTCTCTCGCCCCCCCCCCCGGCTCAGCCTTTGTTGATGGTGTTGTACGAGGGCTGTGACCCCGGCTCCAGGGGCTTACTGGAGGCTTTTCCCGTCAGGAAAGGGGGCATCTGATCTCCGTGTTCACTCTCCACGATGGCCTCCCTGTCCTCGTCCAGGTCGGACTCCTCACAGCGCGGCAGCTGGAAGAAGGTGGTCAGGCCGTGCAGGTCGGCCATTTTGTGGAAGGTGCGCAGCAGGAGGTACATCACCATCAGACCTACGAACAGGTAGACTGAAGGGAAGGAGAGACAGCGGTTAGTCCACAGACACTTTTCACTGTTTATGGAATGAGACTGCAGATCCCTCTTCAAAGCTGGTCAGATACAGTAAGTGTGTATTAATGCATGAATCTGTGCACAGTTTGTGTAAAAGGTCAGAGTCCAGGTGAGCTGCCTGCAGAGTTAGAAAAGGACCTTTCAAGGCTTGGACAACTGGAGATGCTTTGAGTCTCGTGTCTTTAGGGAAGAACAAAGCATTACTATTCTGTTGATCTGGTGTATTTATGAGCAGCGCTGTCTCACAGAACTGCTGGCTGCAAACAGCAGCTGAAAATCATCTGTCTTTTACACAAGAAATCAAAGTGCTTTACTGCAAAGAATCACATGCAGGGTGAGTGCAAGCGCTAAACATAAAGAAGACGTAGACTGGACATAAAGACGGGGACAGAAACAATAACGATGGAGGATAAAACCACTGAGTTATAGTAATAAAATGAGGTTGAAAGAAGAGCACATAGGATGCATAAAATAAGTATAAAATAATAGTAATGAAAGAAGCACAGCGATGCGTAAGTGTGAGGCAAAGCACAAGAACAGTAAAGGACCAATCGACTCCCTGCAACCCCACAACAGATGTCCTGTTTCTGAGACACATGATCTCCAAGACAGACAACCAACTGCTCAAGACGATCAAGACATCATCGCATCGAACGCTGCACTTAGATTTAAGCTGAATCTAGTCTGAGCAGCAGCAGGAAGCGGGACGGACTGCAGGTATGGTGTTAAATCTCCATCAGATGATCATCAAATAGCAGCAGACTGCAGAGAATCTGTCATAATCTTCTTTTTAATACAGTTTTTCAGTGCTGGCAGAGGCCACTTCCACTGACTTCAACGCTGTTGGCCTTTTTCAACGCGATGCAGAGAGACCTCGTTTTTAGTGTCATGTGCCATTTTGGGCTCCATGTAGAAATTAAACAGAAACCACGCACATCTGGTTCAAAGCGGCATCCGACCGCACCCAGCTGTGAGGTGAAGGTTTCCACCAGAACAGCCCAGAGAAACGACACGTCTTTGCCTGGTGATTGGGTACAAATGTGAAGTAATGCTCTTTATGAGTGGCTGTTTCATAGTGAAGATCATAGAGAAAAGACAAATAAATATGTCGTCAGGCCGAACAGCCTGCCTGTTTGTGACAGCTGAAGCTCTGACGATGGAGGCAGTAGAGAGGCGAGGAATTAATAATAATGATGATGAAGTCTGACAGACGGCAGACCGGACTGTGGACAGAGAAAACTATTTCAGTCCGTCCATTTCAGCAGAAAGGAGGACAAACGTGCCCTCGAGCAAGGGTGAAAACAGACTGCGCTCAACTTTCGTTATTTCTGCTCTGATTCTGGTTTTTTCCTTTAAGAAATGACACGAGGGTTTCTCCTGTCACATGTGTGCACTGACGTGTCCCACATAGGCGCGGAGCTCAGGTCCTGGACAGTGTCTCACGAAACAAGTAGGCCAACCCTTTAAGAACAGCGTGGGATTACTGAGGCCTCGGCTGAGGGAAGAGCACAGTGAGCCTGACGGCACAGGTCAGCGCCTGCTGCTGAACGCTCACTGCTGTTGGTCATATGTGGGAAGTTTCAGGACTATTTAATTCAAGAAACTTGACTTAAATCAAACAGTGGCTTTGTCAACCTTGGATCTGCTCTTGCATCTCATCACGATGACAAACAGAACCTGAAGAGTTAAAGGACTTTGACTGTCCAAACTCTGAATCACCATCCCAAAATATTTGCACTAGAAATGCTGCGTTGTCACGGAAAAGCCTTGAAACAGCAGTTTTCAACTCTGCACAGTCAACAATATGTTGAGGAAGTTTCAACATGTTTGGGACCTTTGCTCTGCACAACACGAGATTAGACCGTTTGTAATGACGATGCAGAGATCACTGGTGGACAATAAATGAGGTCCACTCCACTGACAACATGATGCTGGGACCAGCCTTCAGCTCCTGTTCAGGTTTAGGAAAATGTACATTTATGGAATAAATCTTCCACTGCAGGCCGCCATTAATAACATCAGGCGGTAAATCGAGCTGTCTCAGGACACAATACCTTGATTTTCACTAGAAGCTTGCCTTTATTTTCATTCACCACTACAGCAGGAATGAGTATTTCTGTATTTCACCAGCTCCAGCAGACAGCACATCATCATCAGGCTGTGAGAACAGGCCACGTCCTGCAGTCGGTCACTAATCCTCAGAACCCAAAGGGACCGTTTGGGTTAATCTGACTCGACCCACATCATCATTACATAATAGAGCCTGTGGGACGCGGAAACAACACGGCTGCTCCGTGTGAGCTGAAGTCGAGGGATTATCTGAAGACGACGCAGAGGAAAGCAGCATTTCCTGAGTCCCTCTGACCATAAAACCAGACGTTAAATCATCCTGCTTTAAAGACAACAGGGGGAAGAAAGCGCATGTCAGCAGAATGATGCTTAAACCTTCACGTCCTGAAAGGCCATCCGTGGAAACGCCACCAGAGTCCTGCAGAGTGGAAGTTTTTCAGCGGGCCACATTCATCTCAGCGAGTTATCCTGAGTGTTTGTCAGATAATCACTGCACAGCTCTCTGGCTGAGACCGCAGAGGACCAACACAGCGTGGCTACTTTCAGACAAAAAGGTCATTCCAGCCCTGATTCAATTACAGAGAAAACACCCGCACAGAAACTGAAAAACAAGCGCACGGCTATGAAAATAACCTCCATCATGTGACAGCGATGTCTCAAGCTCGACGAGAACAAAGCACCACTGGACTCCAGTGCGAGGCTTTGTGTAGAAGCACATGCACTGTTAGCATCTGAATCATATCACTGGGAATGCACCCAAACGGTTTCCACACTAAAAAAAAAACACTTTCCTGTGAACCGAAACACTGCTGAGACCTGCAGGTGTGACGCTCTTTTCAATAACACCACAACACATTTATTTCAGAGATGAGACGCTCCTAAAAACAGCCACCATAAAAAAACTGCTCTTTACCACTGAAAGGTGAAACTGGCTACCAGAAGTGCACCAGCAGCACGTAGACAGCAGGGATGACACGAGACACTGCTCCTAATATAAGCTAACAGTTACAATAATTGATCGATTCTGTCGTTTTTGAAGCAAAAACTGGACATCTTTGACTTTCAGGCTGTTGATTGACTCATTTGTCGCTCACGTCTGTTCTCTCTCCAGATTTCATAAAGCTTTTTAAAAGCCACCAGGTCACTTCTGTGTGATGAAGTCCTCTGCAAGGTTGGATTAACTTACAGTAAGCGGCACAGAAGAGTGAACTTCAGTTTCCGGACAATTATCAGATGCATTCAGAGCAGAGTTTCATTAGAGGAACTGATCTGCCACCCACAAAAGAGAAGCAACGAGAGGAGCTACTTCTCACATCAGAGGTGAGAATGAAGGTTTTCTCTTCATTCTCACCCTAACCCTTTACCCTAACCCCGTCAGAGCAGGAAGACAAAACAATGAGAAACTTTTCTATTGTACTTATTTCATAACTGCAGCTCCTCCTCCAGCAACAGGTTACATCAGCAAAATACAATCTGCACAGACGAATCAAAAGCCCTCTAACGTCTCTCAATTAAGTCTTTGTTAGAAAGGTCATTTTACATCAGGACAGTGCATCTCTGCTCCTGAAAGCAGAAGGCGGGGAAACGTCTCTGCGGCAGAGACGAGAGTCTTCCGGTCAGATCGATGTGACCGTCTCTTGTCTCTCGTCTCTCCCTCTGCAGACCCCCCCCCTCCCCCCGTCGGGTCAGACAGACACTCTGGAGGACCTGCCCTCATCTCAGCTCTGCAGGCATGTGGCAGCTGAGTGTGACCCTCACAGGACAAAACCACACCAGACTCAAAGTGCGTCATGTGACTCCTGTGAGCTTTCATGATAGCAGAAGTGCAGTAGGTTTGTAGTGAAATGGAAATGTTCAAATCTTATGATAACGCTGGGTGTGTCACACATTTTAATTATGTTTGGATATTTCAGAAGAGCTCTCAGGTGTGGAAACAGGCGTTCGTAATAAACAAACTCTCAGGCTAAATAACGCTGAAGCAGAAGCTGACCTCAGCCAGGTACAAACAAACTGAAATATGTAGATGTGAGTTCCTTTTTGCTCTAAAAGGGGTTTTAATCCTTCTCTGTTTGTTGTTTTAAGCTACAGATTGTTCCGTTTAACCTGTATGGTGTAGTTGTGTTTTTCTTCCCTGCGTCTCTTAACTCTGACACGAGATAGAAGATCTGACCTCAGCAGTTTGTGAGTCCTGAATGTTAGCTGGGAGGCTAATGACAGTGTGTGAGGTCAGGCAACATGTCCTTTCAACATGTCCGTGGTAAATTTCATGTGTGAGCCAGACTCTGCGCTAATCCACGTGCATGAACTGAAGCTGTAGGCACGCATCTAATTTGCTAAACCTGACTCCAAGCTCAGGAAACTCGTATGCAGCGAGACAACACCTTCTTATCAAACATATACTGCAGATAACAAACCCTTAAAAGGTGAAGTGTGAGGCCGCCACTGTGGCTGCAGAGACACTACTTTTATCTGTGGCAAGACAAAGACGAAGTGTGAAAGTGAAACAGGAAATCAGCCTTAAAAACTGTTGTATGACCAGAAAAAATGTACTATACTTACTAACTTGTTCGCACTAACATCTCTTACCGCTGCCTGAATCAGAGGAAGGCTGAACACAACTTTTATAATGTGGACGCTCTGAGCTTTAGCCGGATGTTACTGTGCTTAATATTACTTCATAATAGGTAAAGTTTGGCTGCATGAGAGTTGGGTTTGAGCCACAAGGGACGTAGTAACAGCTGCACTCACCCATGACAGCGACCTGGTACAGCTGCCTGTACTTCTGCCGAGGCTGCGTCCCCGGCACGAAGTCCCCGAGTCCGATGGTGCACAGCGAGATGAAGCAGAAGTAGATCCCATCCAAGAAGGACCAGGATTCCTCCACTGTGCTGAACACCGCCGCCGGCGCCACGAAGAAGCACAACACCACCAGAACCAGCAGCAGCAGGAAGTGGACGATGGTGGCCGGCCGAGGCTCAATGCCCGAACGCTGGATAAGGCCGACGGGAGCGAGGACCAGCGGGTACATGAGCCTCTGGACGCAGGCGGTGAGCACCAGCATGGTGAAGGGGACTCCTATCAGGGCGTAGAGGATGGAGAAGGCTTTCCCAGTGTCAGACAGGGGAGTGGTGTGGCCATAACCTGGAGATGAAGGGAGGGGACAGATCAGCTGGAGACACCAGAGGAAGAAAACAGGCAAAATACATCAGGCAGGAAAAAGGGCTGCCGTAGATGAGGTTCAGGTACAGATTTCTGCAGAATCAGTGGGAGCAGAGTGTCGCAGCCACTGGGCCTGTGAGACAAGTGCTAACAGCAGCACATGATTGGCTCTTGAAGTTGGGCTGCAGCCAGCAGTGACACACAGCAGCTCTTTTCTGATGCTCGATAGCACTGAAGCAGTTGGGTTAAGTTCAGTTTCCAGCCCTAGAAAACGAGCCTCTGACTGGACCAAACCTCCATCCCCTCTGTCACATAAAACGTCCACATTACAACAACAAATACACCAACTCAGACACATAAAACCGCCACATTGATCCCTGCAGTCCAGACAGAGACTCACGGCCCCACAGAGAGCCGTTAAAAGCGTCCAGCATCTGAGCCAAAGCAGCGCCGCCACAAGACCGCTAGAGAAAATAAATTCACGTGCAAACAACATAATTGCAGTTTGTTCAGTTTGTGAGTTTTAGTGCTCTGAAACGGCTGCTTTGAGCTAAACGCTTTCAACCATCCGTTACTGTGCCAGATCCAGATCGAGACCACACACGACATGAAAGCCTGAAAACATATCATTTCGCTGCATGCGAGGGGTTGGTACAGACACGAAGCGCACACACATCCAATTTTGTCTTTTCACAAAACTCTCGAACATCATCAGCAGCAGAAAATTACAGTTACATTATTTTTACACGACATGTATTTGTGTGCATTGCAAACACGTAAAATGTATTTTCAAAGTGTTTAACAGAATGAAAACATCTAAATGGAGCTCCATGAATTTTCTGCATACCAAGATAAAAAACCTCCCTCTAGGTGGAAAATTCCAGTAAGAGCCTTAGCAGGTAATATCGTTACAGCCTCGGCGTGATGACGCTCTGGTGATCACTAGCTGCACGTGGATGATGTGTTTAAAGGCGCGGTCTGACGGTCATTCAGCACTTCATGCGATCAGTACAGAGAGTTCTTTGTCCCAGAGAGCCAACAGGTTGTTATTCATGATTACCGACGATCAGAGCGGAGACACACACAGGAACATGGTTAGCTGGTGTGAGTCTGAAATCACCTTTAAAGTGTGCGACTGAGCAAACGTCCCGCTGACCGAGCGGCCGTCTGCGGCGTGAACCTGGCAGTGCGACCACACCGCTGCTGCGCTGAGGGCCTTCACACTGATCAGATATCACAGTCTCTCTTTTGTGCTGGTTGAGACGACGAGTTCATGCTTCAAAAGCAGACTGATACACATCTGAGCCTTCATGTGTGTCCCAACAGCAAATACCTGACATCGCTGTGACTGCAGATAGACTGAGCTGGAGATGCCCTTCAGCAGCAGGGTGCGTTCAGGGCTTCAACAGACTGTTCAACCCTCTGTTACAGCGAACACGAGAACAGCTGAGCTACAGCGAACCTGCACAAGTTACTGTGAATCCAGGTGTTAGACAGCTGTTGTGATGTGAGCTTTTCACCTCTGTGGAGAAAACAGTCCCTGTTTGTCTTCAACATGATCCATACTGCCATGGGCTCTGTTTCCGAACAGATCTCTGCTTTGATTGAATGGGGTCAAAGAAAAAGAGAGACGGATGTAAACACAGCAGATGTTTCTCGAGGAAGGAAAATCTTTAACCACACACACACTTTCTACGCTGAATGTAATTCTGTGGTCCTATACAATAACATTGCCAGAGGGCAGCTTAGATACACAATAAAAAGAGCTTTTTAAACAGCTATCCACCATCACAAAGCATGAGACAATGGGCCCCTGAGCAGATCTGAAGACCCCTGAACCGTCCTCGATAGGAGCGAGACACCCAGACTGAGACAAACAACAACAAACGACACACACTCTGTTTTGCTCTTTATGGTTGTTTTGCATCTCCTTGCAGTCATTTGATTGACCCCACCTGATCTCCGGGCCCCTGGGCATAGACCCCTACTGTAATACATCCACTCAGTCTGGGGGGGGCGATCAGATTCAATGTAGAATGACGAGTAATCATTTCTAACAACTGCACTGGGACCAGCTCAGCGTGCCAGGCACAGACATAGCATCAGCCCGGCCTGGACGGAGAAGCTCAAGCTTAAAAACGGCACTAATAAACACATTAAAATGTTTCCCGGAGTGTCACGTAAGGAAACTCATGCATCACAGAGCCAGCACACTCCTCCTGAACACAAAGGTCCCTTCTCTTCTGCTTCATGCATGAATTTGCATTTGCTCAGCGCCTGCGAGTGCATCTGAATGCTGACCGATAGATGACACGGCGTTTGTGACAAACACGATGTGCAGCGCACATTAAGACACAATGTTTCTATCAGTTCAACAACGTCAGCCGAGAAATTTGGTTATTTCTCCATCCCATTTCATATTTGTAGTTTCCCTCTTGATGTAAATGGGACTCGCTCCATGGTTTGAAACTTCCCCATGACTTTTCCTAGTGACAGACGTGTGAACATGATATCTGCAAACACGATTTATTGATGTGTTTCAAAGCCAAACTCCTTAACATTTGAGTTAAATATCGTTCCTGCATGAAATTTTTGCTTCTATTCAACTTCTTTTGTTTATTTCTTCAGCATTTAAGACCAGGCAAAACCAAGAAGTGACTAAATAACACATGATTTTCACTGCATCCACTCCAAGTTTCTGAAACTAGGCCAACAGTTGGTGTTCTGTATCTGAATAATGATCCAACACACAGCGGCCGCGTCTATTATCTGTAATAATCAGAGCTGCACACCACACAGTTTGCAGTTAGACAAACAGGAAACAAAAAAAATCTTTAAAGATCAGTGAGTTTGTGTCTGGCTTGTTTATCTCTGACTGTAAGTTTAGCAGGGAACAGGAAATACATTCAATTAAGACCACAGGACATCAGTTTATTGTGACTTCAGATGACGATCGGAGACACAGACGCTGCTCCTGTTGTGACATCAGGATCATTTGAATGAATACCAACAGCTCTGTGGCTGCACTGCTCCCACAGACTCGTGTGTGATTAAACGTACAGCGTGTACGCCCTCTCAGCTTTACAAAATATGAGATGATAAGATGAGATGACACAAGATTAGTCATATTTTCCCCTTGGGGAAACTTTTCTTGGTTTCAGCGTCTCTGCATTAAAACCAGAATACTGCGGCAGCGTATTGAAACCATAAAGTTCTCTGTCACCATGAAGCTCCACCAGCAGCATTTAACTGCTGCCATTTATAATCTTAATGGAAGATGGAAGGAGCGGGTTTTAAAAGAACGGCCCAGAACCAGAGTCCAGAGGGACAGCGAGGGACGTGTGATGGCTCCTTCACTGTTGTTTCAGAGCCTCTCTGAGCGCAGACTTTTCACATATGAACTTCAGACTGTGCTCTTCCTCCCTTTAAGCCTCAGAGGTCTGCTCAGACGAGCTTGGGCTTAGTTGTCCTGTTACCTGACTAACTCTTTAACTCTCTACAGTTCGTCTGCTGACCCCCCCTGCAGATGACCTGGCTGGTCCCACAAAAACCTCTGTTACCTATGGCAACCCCGCTGTCAGCCAGCTGCATCCTGTAACATCCAGGTCAGGTGTCTCAGTGCTGTTCAGGCCAAATCATACACGAACGTCTCGCGTGATCAAATGAAACTACTTGAGTAAAAAGCTTCCATATTGTGGACATTTGGTCAGTGGACAGTATTTATAAAACCTGTTTGAGCTTTCTCTTTGTGTTTTAATCTGAAGTCTTACACTAACAGTCACACGGCGGATACATCCATGACACGTGGCAAAATAACACCATTAAATTATCCCCAGTATTTAAATTCTGCGGTGTTTCATCTCAGATCAAAGTCAAACATAAAGTACCTCTATTAGACTGCTGCTGTGTTTGTTTTGTTCATACTCTGTGCTCCATTATTGACACTTTTCTGACACATCTGCATGCGATTTGAGGTTATTTGAGGCGAGTTTGCGTCATGCGCAATGACGCCACCAGGTGACTTTCCTCGCTGAAACTTCGGATTGAACTCACCGACTGTGGTGACCAGAGTGTTGGCGAAGAACATAGAGGATGCCAGGTCCCAGTTTGAAGGGGCGGAGGAGTTTCTGAGGACGGAGACGCCGTACTTGTTGGCCGTCAGGACTTTGACCAGAAAGCGTTCGAGGGACGCGGCGTTGACGCAGCTTTGGTTCAGAAACTCCTGCTTCAGGGCTTCCATGTCATGTCGCAGCTTCTCCTCCACCGGCCGCTCGATGCTGGAGAAAACCAGTGCCCCGAACAGCAGGTAGATGACATAAAAGAGTATGAAGCCTGTAAGCAGCAGCCACGACCTGCCCACAGAACGCATGGCTTGTCTGAGTCTGGGACGCGCATCAGCGGAGCGGCTGACCGGGCTTCCCTTTCTGAGTCTGGCTCCGCTTTCTTCTCTTTTCCTCTCTGTGTGGGAACTTTTTTGGGGGCTGTCCTAATTGAACTTGAACCCCTCCTTGTCAACGCATCCTCCTCCCACGGTGGAAACAGGAGGGTGTGTTCAGCTCAGAGTCCAGGAAGTGCGTCCTGGACCCTAAAGTCCTCAAACACACACGTTCAATCGTCACAGGAAGGCTGTGGATTAGACCTGTTGTTAGTGACTGAATCTGCCTTTTTAACTTGAATAAAGTTGGAGGCTGTTTGACAGAACTCAGCAGTGTTTCAGAGACTTTTCATGATTCTTTGAGGTTCATCAGAGAGTTTTCTGTCCTACCCCACGTTAGTCAGTTTGGACAAAGTTTGCATGCGTCTCTAGTGGTTGCCACTTTTATCTGTTTTCTGTTTTCTGGTCCAGATCTGGCCCACACCCTCTCTGTCCGGTGGTCCATGTCTGGCTCTGTATTGGCTGAGCTCTTGTGGCTGCTCTCATTCATGTAATCATTCAAGGCTTTTTTCATTCAGTCTATCACTGAGCCTGAAATTGACCTTAAAGAAGCCTGGTCGGGGTCAATGCAGAGATCCCATGATGTCCACGGTGGCCTAAAGGCTTTTCCACAGTCGTTTATGCCACTCATGACTATAAAATTGAATAGCACAAACTCAGCGCTGATGCAAATCTGGTATGAAAATGGCCAAATTTATGGCTGTTAAAGTGCTGTGTGTAGGATTATGCAGCATCTAGTGATGAGGTTGCAGATTGCAGATTACCCGTCGCCTCATTCGTCCCTTTCCAAGCACGTCAGAGACCCTCTGGTGGCCTCAAAACCTGTGAAGAACATGAAAGGTGCTCTGTAGAGCCAGTGTTGAGTTTGTCCGAAACATGGACGAGGACCTGCTCCCTCTGTGGATGCAAGTGTAAAGAAAACAGCATGTTTGCATTGGTTTCCTCTAAGTCTTAAAATCAAACATATAGTTTGATGTAGAATATAGATATTTTGGAAAATATGCTTTTTTTCTGTCTTGCCAAGAGTTAGCTGGTTAGCTTAGCTTAGCACAAAGACTGGGAACAGGGGCAAATAGCGAGCGTACCAGCACTCACTCATTGACACACATTTATTTACTCTGTACCCAAACAGAACGTGTTGTGTTTGTCGTATGGGGGTTTTATTTTCTTGGCTGGGAGCAGCGGCTTCATGAGATCTTGTTGAATCAGCTTATTTCTCATTATCGCCATTTAAGTCAGGCTTAATGAAACTTAAACTGCAGTTGCTCTGAGCTGAGCCCTGAGCCGTCCGGCTGTAACCTGCCATTTGTTTTCACACACACAGATTGCTCGGCACAATAAAACACCCTTGCCGTGCTTTGTTAGTTTCTCCTGGAAGTCATCGCCGTCTTGTTTGCAGCGTTTATGTAAAGGCTGACTGATTCATGTGGGGTAAACGTTGAGGTCAGGGCGGTCTGATGCCCGCAGGCCTGCGTTCCACCACGCAGTACAAAGCTCTGTTATCACGGTGCAGCAGGCAGGCGGCTGCTCTGACTCAGCAAATCAAGTGTTTAACTCCCTCTGGACTGCAGAGCTGCTTCACTGATCTCACCAGGGAGAGACGTGGCTTTGTGTCACAAAGTGAACCCGTCCATGTCTTCAGTGGAATTTCCTCAGCGATGCTGCTGACAAACAGCCGACCCTGAACTGAATATCGTTTTGTTACATGTACTCAGCTTCATCCAGTGAGATGTAAAGATCTGGAAAACGTGTTGGTATCAGTATCACTGGCATCAGTTGAGCTAAACTTCAGCTGAGTTCAGTTAAGTATGTCCCAGTGTGTGCTGTGTATCTCTTTGTTTGCCTCTGTGGATGCATGGTTAGGCGGTGGTTTGCCAACAAGCTCTTTGGTGGTTGAGCGTCTGCAGCACATGACCACATGGTCACATGGTCACATGGCTGCAACTGTCGCCACATGGAGCCCAGACGGTGGCCTTTGTTTTAAACTCTTCACTAAATTTACATTTTTTAACCGCTCCTCTTCCAGAACTCATCCAGTTTGGTGCATAGCACATATTTGGATAATGTTATTGATGTATGAGTATTTCCCCAAATCCCCAAATGCATTTTTCAGCAGCAGCATCACTGCAAAATGTTTGGGGCAGAGGTGATGCTGCAGCAGTGTGATGAATTTTAAAGCTCTCTGGTCATGAGTCTGAATAATCCTGGACAGGATTCACACTGCAGGTATTCTGACGCAGATCCGAATCCTGATGCAGATTAAAAACATCTTGGCAGCAAATTCAAATGAATCACAAATGTCTAGAAATGTGCGGCGTCTGCTTCAGCTCGTCAGCTCATAATGAACGGGTCACACTGTCAGCCATCACACGGTATCGTTTTATTACATCAGTTAACAAGGCGACAACTCGTTCTCCCTCATGAACAGATCAGAAAATATTCATCTTCCTCTTTTTCAGGAATTTGTAGTTTGCACATGTCAGACAGACGCACACACACGTGATTGTTTCTGAATATCATCACAAATGACTGAAGTGAAATATACAACAGAGTGAAATAAACGTTCGGGGTGATCGCATGTCTAAATGAACGTGTACAGTGCATCGTGTGAACAGTATCCTCATAAAAATATTGTTTTGATTGGCAGCTAGATTCAAGTTTTGCCCGTGAAGTGGACTCAGCTGTGACAGAGGCGGACAGGAAGCCGGACAGGCGACAAAGGAAAACATCACATGCCGAACGTTTTGTTTGAGTCCACTTCAGCGTCTGAGAAACGAGAGGCGGCGGTTCCTCCTGAACGTGTCTGCGCTGCGTCTGGGACCTCGTAAACATCGGCACTGTCACTGGTGTTCCTGTTGGCACTAACTGGAAGACAAGCTCGTTTCTCTGAGGAACCAAAGTAACGTTAGGATTCATCCCTGTCCCTGCTTTCCTGTCGCAAACACACAATGAAAGCACATGCGCCGTGTCGCCAAATGCAAAGGAAAACGTTTAAGACTCATGACGTCTGGAACATCCTCAGCATCCTGCAGGCAAAGTAATGCCACTCCAGAGGGATCACATGACTCTGTCACTTCCATCGATCAGCAAAGGGAGGAAATGAGCTTTGACTGTTTGCATGAATCCAGCTGACACTGACATCTGTAGAGCTACGCTGGCGTCCATCCAGCATTTTACACTGCGGGAAAACTGAAGATGTTACAGCGCGTTGCAGTAAAGGTTTCCAGCCACCATGTTAATGGAGTGACGGCGAAAAAGAAGCATGATGTCATCGCCACGCGGATGTAAAATAACTTAAAATTTAGTTTTCTCAAAACTCCAATTTATCAGACTTGGCATCAAATAATAAAGAATTGCTCAGAAGGCAAACATGAACGGCTCCTTCACAGCGTTCAGTGCTAGCATTTCTTTTTCTTACACTCTAACGGTGTCATAATCTGCAGATCAGTGTCCAAAGTGCAAACTCCATCATCGCTAATGCTGGCGGTTGTCATCTTTTTCAACAATTTAAAAACTGTAGGTTGTACCAGAAATCCTTTGCTCTTATTGCTTTCTTCCATTTTTCCGCATGGCGTGAACACATCGGCTCTACAGACCGTCCTGTCAGAGCTGCTGCAGGTGGAGAAAACGTCTCATTGGTTGAGTTCGACGGCTGCACGCTCAAACTGCTTATAAGCTAGCTAGGAAGCATGCTGACCTTCCAAAATCATGAATGCAGTGCTCATGAATGAAAGCAGAAATGATTTATTATTTATCTTTAATGTTTCTGAGTTAATTCTTTGCAAGTCAGTATTTTTGATTGGATCAACCCATTTGAAAGATTTAAGTCAAACAATGAGAATTTCTGCCAAAGCAACAGATCTGACAGAGAATTATTTCTACTTCGATCTTCTCAGATGCTAAAATAACAGGAAGGACGTGGTGACGAGCAGCTCGTAACTGCAAGTCATCACAATCTTTGACAACCTGCTGCTATCAGGGCTGAAGAGGAACATGGAGATGGGAGGGCGGTGAGGATGGATGATGGAAACACTCCACCAGTTTACATCCACAGGAGCCGCAGCAACTCCTGAAACACAACTGAAGTGAGTCGCTCCGTTTTCGTCCGGCTCACATTTCCTCACTGGCTCAGGCTTAAATAACCAGAGAGTGTGTAAAGAGTCAAAAGGTCAGTCAGTGTTTGACGAGCAGATAGTACGCCTGTGAGTCTCGAGACGCTCGTGGGTCCGTTCTGTCCTGCTCGGGCTCAAACCTGCACTCAGGAAAACGCCGATGAATCACGGTTACTCCACGATGTTTCTGTTGTAGTCGTAGGACAGCCGTCGCTTAGCGGCGGCGTTCTGAGCGTGCTGATTGGCCGAGGGGAGGCCGGGGGAGAGACGGCGACTGGCTGTCCGGGGAGCAGCTCTGCTTTCCTGCGAAGACGAGAACACGATGCAGAGGTGATGTTAGACAGCTGAACTTCCTCCATCAGCGCTCAAGTGATGAGCTGATTCACAGAGTTTCAGTCTTCAATCAATCGATTCATCAAATTGACAGAATAATTTATAATAAATCTTTTTGCTCTTTACTCTGCTGATGTAACCTTGCCTGTTAAGCTTGCGGTTGTATTATTTCATGTATTCATCATTTTAACAGCAGTTAATCACATTTACACAGAGATTACGTGCTGTAATCCATTTGCACCATAATCTACGTTTAGCTTGTTAAAATGAAATCACAGATGAGAAAACAACTGCAAACGGACGTTTAGCTCCTGAGTAACTCAAGAGCAGCAGATTAACAGTTTAACAATGTAAACAGGAGCCTTTGTCACAGTGTGGTGTTTCCTGCTCTGCTGCTCTGTGAGGACAAAACCACACATTTGCATGTTTTGCAGGTGCTCTGTATTTTCCCACATGGCTGGGTTCCATTATGAGCCCAGCCCGCCTGCCCTGCTCATTTATCTATGACTGTTTTACATGTAACGGCGTCACTTCGTTTGACTGAAGCTGCAGTTTTCAGGGCCATCAGTGCAGCAGCTCTGTCAGCTCACCGCACATGACGTTAAGGCTTTGAGCTGATTCCTCTGCAGGGAAGTTCATATGTGTGGAAAGCGTGAGTGGATTCGCTGACACGTCTGTGTGTGAACGACGCCCGTCTGTACTCACAGTCTGCGGCTGCTCCAGCTGTAACGTCTTCAGCAGCAGCTCACGAGACACACCGTCAGCTCTCTTGTATCTCTGGCAAATCATTTTGTTCAAGTCATGGAAACTGTCCAACAGCCTGCAGGGTCAAACACGGACAACAGCAGAGGACGTAATGATTCACAGACAGACACGCTGGTTTGTTTGAAACGGTCACTTTCTTTTAAAATCCATTTTATATATAGACTACGTGTAAAACATCATATATGTTATTTCTACTCCAACTTTGCAGCAGTGACAGAAAAAAGGTTAAAAACAGGCTGGCTTCATTTACAGGGGACTGAAACTCAGCTGTGCAGGACTTAATCATGCCTGTTATGAGACACGATCCATGTTCAGCTTGCAGTCCAACTCCAACGTGCAGTTCACAGCATGAACCACTTGGTGGCCACCACTGATCCCCACAGCTCCACACAACCACCTCGACTTCACAATCACACCTCAGATGAGGTCTTTGTTCCTCCCACTGCACGACTCTGAGCTCAGTGCTGCGGCGCAAATGTTCAATGCAGGCAATGAAAAATAATTCATCTGGTGTGACTGTGTGGACTGGCATCGATGAAAAGCCACAAAATGAGGGAGGCAGTGATCACTGGCACGTGCTCGACATTGATGATGCACTTTATTATAAAATACAGTGAAACAACTGCTGTTGTGTGAAAATTGATAATTTCATCCAATTACTTTATGCAGAAATCAATTTGGTGGTTTATTGGATTAAAGGTCCAGTCGGTGTGTGCGCTTCAGTGCCATCTAGTGGTGACAGGAGTGTGATGCAAGCACAATTAGAGCGTTGGCCACGTTAAAAAAAAAAAAAGAGGAGAAAATAATAATAGAAATTTCTTTAAGACTTTGGGGGGATTATTTTAAAACTTCACAAAACCAGTTTTTGTCTCTCATTAAGCTCCCACTTCAGGGTAAATCCTGTGTCTCTAGTTAGAGATTTGCATGTCAATTAGTTCAGTCTTGTTTGATTCTCCCCAAAAGTTTAAGGGGCATAAATTCACATAAAGAGATTATCCAGGATACAAATTCAGAGAACACATCGCCTCGTAACGCCACGGATGAGAGGAACCTGCCAACACGAGAACAGCTGTATTTTCAAACCCATGAGCACAGGTGAGACTGCTGACACCTGCTCCACCAGCCAATAAGAGCTCAGGCTGAGCGTGGGGTTTTCATGCCGACCTACCAACGAACAGACACTGTCCTCCCACTTTTACGTGATCTTGAGCGTAACCATACATTAACCTTCCTCAGATTAGAAAGCAGATCTTCTCCTGCAGCTGAATCGTTGTTAAACTGCTCGGCTGCTGCAGGCTAACTTCCTGTGCTGCTGCTCTGTTCGTGTCAGACCTGCAGTGAATGCACGCTTCAGAAAAGCCTCCATGTCATCGTCCTACAGATAACTATGAGCATGTCATTGCACACTTTTCTGCAGGCTCTGATACGTCCTGTGACAAACTGCAGCAGATCAGCTGATAGACGGTAAATCACGATGCGCTCGCTCACCCCTGGTCCTGGCTGGCTTTGCCCCGGAGGAGCTGGGTCAGAGTGGGGACAGTGTCGAGGTCACGGGGGTCACTGGAGGATGAAGCAGGCAGCGAGGGGAAGGCTTCGGCAAAGACAGCCACCTGCAGGAGAGACAGACCTCACTGGTTACCACAACATCAGAGAGTTTGAAGATTTCCAACAGAAGCTCATGTAAACGTGGCGCCGTAAACATGATTTACAGCCTTCTTCAGTTCATCGCATGTGAAGCTAATACTTGATTTTCTTAAAGGCACCATTAGCACATGAAACAGCTCTCCCTCTCCTTCACTGCGGCTTTGGGCAGAGCTCAGTTTTCATCTGCATCTTTTCACTGCAGTTAACGTCCACTGGGAGATCCCTCTCGCTCGTTTTTTTACATTTTCAGAGCTCGGGCTGCTCGAATGCGACTTACAAGATACTGATTAAGATCAAGTGTAAAAACTGCTGCCAAGGAGGTAAAAGTTTTGAGTGCATCTGTTTATCAAATACATTTTTTTTGGAAAGTTTGAGCTAAACAGATGTTATTGTTGTTCATCACCTGGATCCACGATTCTTTAAAACATTCAGATGAAAGTGTCTGATTAACGTGTCACATGTCATTTCTATCAAAGATCCCCATTCACTGCTAAGAACGAGGCAGCTTATTCAGACAGGATCAATACTACAGTGGGAGGTGGGCAATAAAATGTCCCCCTCCCCCTCTTTCCTGATGAAAGGCAGCGTTCTGGATGGCTTTCAGCGACCGCTAAATTACAGGAGCTGCGTCTGTAAGAGATGATGTCAGGCAAACTGCTTAAATCCATCCATCCATCCATCCATTATCTTCCGCTTATCCGGGGCCGGGTTGCGGGGGGAGCAGTCTGAGCAGGGACGCCCAGACTTCCCTCTCCCCGGACACTTCCTCCAACTCTTCCGGGGGGATCCCGAGGCGTTCCCAGGCCAGCCGAGTGACGTAGTCACCCCAGCGTGTCCTGGGTCTTCCCCGGGGCCTCCTCCCGGTGGGACATGCCTGGAACACCTCCCTAGGGAGGCGTCCAGGGGGCATCCGATAGAGGTGCCCGAGCCACCTCAGCTGACTCCTCTCGATGCGGAGGAGCAGCGACTCTACTCTGAGCTCCTCCCGGGTGACAGAGCTCCTCACCCTATCTCTAAGGGAGCGCTCCGCCACCCTGCGGAGGAAACTCATTTCAGCCGCTTGTATCCGGGACCTCGTTCTTTCGGTCATGACCCAAAGTTCATGACCATAGGTGAGGGTAGGAACGTAGATTGACCGGTAAATCGAGAGCTTCGCCTTTCGGCTCAGCTCCTTCTTTACCACGACAGACCGATACAGCGACCGCATTACTGCAGCCGCTGCACCGATCCGCCTGTCAATCTCACGTTCCATCCTTCCCTCACTCGTGAACAGGATCCCAAGATACTTAAACTCCTCCACTTGAGGCAGGAACTCTCCTCCAACCTGAAGGGAGCAAGCCACCTTTTTCCGGTCGAGAACCATGGCCTCGGACTTGGAGGTGCTAACTCTCATCCCAGCTGCTTCACACTCGGCTGCGAACCGCCCCAGCGCATGCTGAAGGTCCTGGCTCGAGGAAGCCAACAAGACAACATCATCCGCGAAAAGCAGAGACGAAATCTGCCGGCCCCCGAACCGAACCCCCTCCGGCCCCTGGCTGCGCCTAGAAATCCTGTCCATAAAAATGATGAACAGAACCGGTGACATAGGGCAGCCCTGCCGGAGTCCAACATGCACTGGGAACAGGTCCGACTTACTGCCGGCAATGCGGACCAAGCTCCTGCTCCGGTTGTACAGGGACTGTACAGCCCTCAACAGAGGGCCTCCAACCCCATACTCCTGGAGCACCTCCCACAGAATGACGCGAGGGACACGGTCGAATGCCTTCTCCAAGTCCACGAAGCACATGTGGACTGTTTGGGCAAACTCCCATGAACCCTCAAGCACCCTGTGGAGGGTATAGAGCTGGTCCAGTGTTCCACGGCCAGGACGAAAACCGCATTGTTCCTCTTGAATCCGGGGTTCGACTATCGGCCGGATTCTCCTCTCCAGTACCCTGGAATAGACTTTACCAGGGAGGCTGAGGAGTGTGATCCCCCGATAGTTGGAACACACCCTCCGGTCCCCCTTTTTAAAAAGAGGGACCACCACCCCAGTCTGCCAGTCCAGAGGCACTGTCCCCGTCTGCCACGCGATGCTGCAGAGGCGTGTCAACCAAGACAGTCCTACAACATCCAGAGACTTGAGGTACTCAGGGCGGATCTCATCCACCCCCGGCGCTTTGCCACCGAGGAGCTTGCGAACTGCCTCAGTGACTTCAGCCCCGGTGATGAATGAATCGACCTCCAAGTCCCCAGTCTCTGCTTCCTCTACGGAAGACATGACAGAGGGATTGAGGAGATCCTCGAAGTATTCCTTCCACCGCCCGACAATATCCCCAGTCGAGGTCAACAGCTCCCCACCTCCACTGTAAACAGTGTTGACAGAAAGCTGCTTCCCCCTCCTGAGGCGCCGAACGGTTTGCCAGAATTTCCCCGAGGCCAACCGGTAGTCCTCCTCCATGGCCTCCCCGAACTCCTCCCAGACCCGAGTTTTTGCTTCTACAACCGCCCGAGCTGCTGCACGCTTGGTCTGCCGGTACCCATCAGCTGCCTCAGGAGTCCTATGAGCCAACCAGGCCCGATAGGACTCCTTCTTCAGCTTGACGGCATCCCTTACTTCCGGTGTCCACCACCGGGTTCGGGGGTTGCCGCCACGACAGGCACCGCCGACTTTACGGCCACAGCTATGGACGGCTGCATCAACAATGGAAGTGGAGAACATGGTCCATTCGGACTCAATGTCTCCAACCTCCCTCGGGATCTGGTTGAAGCTCTCCCGGAGGTGGGAGTTGAAAACTTCCCTGACAGCGGGTTCCGCCAGACGTTCCCAACAGACCCTCACGGTACGTTTGGGTCTGCCAAGTCTGTCCCGCTTCTTCCCCTGCCAGCGAATCCAACTCACCACCAGGTGGTGATCAGTTGACAGCTCAGCCCCTCTCTTTACCCGAGTGTCCAAGACATACCGCCGAAGGTCAGATGATACGACTACAAAGTCGATCATTGACCTCCGGCCTAGGGTGTCCTGGTGCCACGTGCACTGATGGACACCCTTATGCTCGAACATGGTGTTCGTTATGGACAAACTGTGACTAGCACAGAAATCCAATAACAGAACACCACTCGGGTTCAGATCGGGGAGGCCGTTCCTCCCAATCACTCCCCTCCAGGTGTCACTGTCGCTGCCCACGTGAGCATTGAAGTCTCCCAGCAGAACAATGGAGTCCCCGGTTGGAGCACTTTCCAGTACCCCTCCCAGGGACTCCAAGAAGGCCGGGTACTCTACGCTACTGTTCGGCCCGTAGGCCGAAACAATAGTGAGAGACCTATCCCCAACCCGAAGGCGCAGGGAAGCGACCCTCTCGCTCAGCGGGGAGAACTCCAACACATGGCGGCTGAGCTGGGGGGCTATAAGCAAGCCCACACCAGCTCGCCGCCTCTCACCGCGGGCAACTCCAGAGTAGAAGAGAGTCCAGCCTCTCTCAAGGAGTTGGGTTCCCGAGCCCAGACTGTGCGTGGAGGTGAGCCCGACTATCTCTAGCCGGTACCGCTCAACCTCCCGCACTAGCTCAGGCTCTTTCCCCCACAGTGAGGTGACATTCCATGTCCCCATAGCCAGAGTCGTTGTCCAGGATTTGGGTCGTCGGGGCCCCCGCCCACGACTGCTACCCATTCCACATAGCACCGGCCCCTTCTGATCCTTCCTGCGGGTGGTGGGCCTACGGGAAGGCGGGCCCACGTCGCTCCTTCGTGCTTAAATCCGTCTTTCTGAATGTTGATTGGGCTGCTTTTACAGTTAGATCAGGACCGATACACGCAGCACACGGAGCACGTCACGTGAAATCAGCTCCACAAAGGCGGACCGCTGACATCACAGTCACCTGTGACACGAGCGTCTGATGAGCTTTCCAGGTCTTTGCATTGTGAAGTCTGTCAGGACTGTAAAATGAGACGCACTGCAGACAGACGCTCCGGACGGATTAGAATCACTGAATAATGCAGCTGATATTGAAATCATCCCACCTCCTCCAGAGAAATAAATCCTGCTCCAACGGGCCTTTAGACATCTACCTAAAGTCTCGCTGTGAGTCAGTCAATATATTTGTCCAAACAGCCCCGAGAGCTCGGGACAGCTCATGGTTTAGCAAAATTGATTTTCACCAGCAGGAGGACTTTTGCTTCGTGTGGCTTTGTTTCCTGCTGATCAAAAGAATCGTCTCCGAGTGGACAAAGAGATTTACTGAGGCACCAAAGTCTGAATAAATAATTATTGACTGAGGTAACTTTATTTTAGCACATGTGACGCCACACAGTGTCTGCATTCATGAACATAAAAGCAGTCCACACACTGTATGTTCACTGCTGGTACTGATTTGCTGTGGGAGCCTCGGGGGACGCAGCGGACAGCCTGTCCACACGTCTATCCCTCAGCTGGAAGTTAAGTGAGGAGAGGACAGTGTTGTCACAGGAGCTCAAATCAGAGCGACCTCTCAGTGCGTGCTTGAAAACAGTCATCGTTTCACGTCTGAGCCCCGTCTCTCTGTGTGGATGAGGCCATATTAAATACAGTGCAGTGACACCTGAGACGCACCTGTTTTATTAAAGGAATCTTACTTTCCTTTGACCAGGTTCAGGCTGCCCATGGGATCTGTACTCACCATCTGTTCTGTCTGATTCTCAATATCAGTGATTACAAACAGTGCGATCAGACTCAAACATGCTAAAGCCCAAAACTACTGTATGAGCCACTTGCTAACAAATAAAAGGCTAAGAGTAGCTGTGAAAGGACACAGGCGATAGGCCCGGCAGCTTCCTCTGCAGCCTCTGAAGGTCCGACTGCTGGTGGCTTTTTTCTGTAAATGTGTGTGAAGGTTTGCCAGCTTCCCCGAGCAGCAGAGGAAGGGTTGTTTGGTTGAAGCATGTTTTGTGTTGTAACAGTAACCCGCGTTTGTGGTTCAGGGACGGATTTTAAACCCCACTGAAGCCAAACGTCCACCGGATACCAGTGACTGTGGACTGCCTGCAGCGTCCAACATTAAAGCACTAATTTTGCAGACAAACGTCCAAATTTAAGTTGATTCATGAAAGTGCAACAAACAAAATCGCCCAGTTTAAAAAGCACGAAAATCACTCGCTCCACATCAGCCAGCACTGCAGGGACAGTCCAGCCAGAGCTCAGGACCACACTTTCACACTGAAGCTCAGAGAAAATGATTTTTGCCTTTAATCAGCATTACTGGATAAACGCTGGATATCTTGGACTGCTGGCTCTAAAAGTGTGGCTTCACACAGTCACGTGATACGACTACTGAATATCGTCTTCATACGTAGGTCTCTACCTCAGAGCCAATTTAAACCCTGGCCACATTTTAGTGTAAATAATTATCTTTTCTGATTTCTAACTCCACCTTTAGATATTTCTATTCAATGCTTTACTCACGCGCCACAATAGTGTTACGTTTTTTTGTTTAAATATCTTCATTTAGGGGCTTTTTCACTGTTTGCAATTAAATCTCTGTATGTATATTTCTGCCACCCTCTTTCCAGCTCGTGAATATTTCTCCAGATCCGCCTCTGCTTCTGCCTGTGTGGATAAAAGCTGGTGAAGGCCTCTGAGGCTGCAGGGGGAGCTGTGGGAAGTCTGACACACCGATCGACTCGAGTGACATCGGTGTGGACCGAAGAGAAATCTGGAGTTAGAAAGAAGCGAGCTGAGCGGATCTCTGCAGCCCACTCCTCATCTCTGCTTCAGGCTAGCGGCTCAAGGCTGCATTCATCTCCGACCGAGCGCCGCCGGTCAGGTTGCATTGTGGGTAACGTAGGTGGAAGGTTTTGATAAGGATGAAGAAAATGTGGTATAAAAAGGACCATGTCTCTGTTTCTGCTGCATCAGTTTTGTCACTTTTTAAACTGTCCATTGTGACTCCAACGCTGAATTAATCGACTCAATCCAATCAATATTTTTTCTATATGATCCACAGGCTGATTATACAGCAATCAGCCCCACAGTAACGGACGCAGTAATCATGATCCCAATGGACCAATCGTGGAGAGTCTGTCGGTGAATTCTCTGAGAAATGGACGCAACTGAAACAGAGAAAAGATCCAAGGCTGAATTTCTAATTAATGGTTCCATGAAAGCCACCTTAAAGAGGCTGGGCACAACTATACCAGATTCTGATTGGTCAAGAGTCTGTCCCTGCTCTCCTCCACAGCACTGCTTGGCCACCACTGTCCCACGACGTCTCGATGCTCCTCTGACGGCTCCTGAGGAAAGGCTGTCCAGGTGTCGTCCGATTGGTGGAACGAGCTGTCCGTCCAGCCTGGTGTCCAGTGGGCCGAATCCCCCGTGATGGCGTGGTTTCCAAGTGCTGTTTTCAGACACACACACACACACACACACACACACACACACACACGGTTAATAGCACAGCCAGCTCTGGCCTCATTCAGATGACCTGGATTGACGACCAACTTAACCTTCATCGCACTGAGGCGGTTAGCTGGTCCTGTGGAAGAGCTAAAAAAACAGATGGCTAACGATGGAGAACAACTTGGATCCATCGTCATGCACAATTAATGGTGTGCAGGAGATGAACGTGTGAACGAATGTCTCCACCAACACGTCAGAGGAGCTGTGTAGTGACGTAATGCATCTGAGGTCTGTCTGCCTGTCTGTCTCTCTGTCTGTCCACCCCTCTGTCCCTCTGTCTGTCTGCTTGCCTGTCTGTCTGCCTGCCTGCCTGCCTGCCTGTCTGTCTGTCTGTCTGCCTGCCTGCCTGCCTGCCTGCCTGTCTGTCTGTCTGTCTGTCTGTCTGTCTGTCTGTCTGTCTGCCTGCCTGTCTGCCTGCCTGCCTGCCTGCCTGCCTGCCTGCCTGCCTGTCTGTCTGTCTGTCCGCCCCTCTGTCCCTCTGTCTGTCTGCTTGCCTGTCTGTCTGTCTGTCTGTCTGTCTGCCTGCCTGCCTGCCTGCCTGCCTGCCTGCCTGCCTGCCTGCCTGCCTGTCTGTCTGTCTGTCTGTCTGTCTGTCTGTCTGTCTGTCTGTCTGTCCGCCCCTCTGTCCCTCTGTCTGCTGTGGATTCTGATCTCTGTTGCTGAAAAGCTTCCTGCTTCATGTTTGCGTGTGAGACTTAAAGACACTGTGGCGTCTCGCTGTAAGGAGACACTTCCGTGTACACTTGTCCCACTTTTGATGCCTGCTGCCTTCGTGCCGTCACACATTACCTTCCATTGCTCAGACGTTGCACGATGTGTCTCTCAGGCACTTCAGTCGTCCTCGTGTGTGTGTTTGTGTGACGTTCTCTTTCACCAGTTGCCCCATAACCTGAGGCTAAAAGGAGCTTAGCGTCCCCGGCCCTGTCTGCCTCCTCCCCTAACCCAGCTCTGAATGATTAATACTGTGGAGCGAGAGATCGGTTAGGAATTCAGGTCAGGACAGACTGGAGTCTCATTTCTACTGCGGGCCAACTGGTTTATCACAAGATTAAACGTGTTATTGGTCAACTGATTTTGTGTTTCATGCAAGTAAGTTGTTCAGAATCCAGTCCAGAGGAACGGACTTGTGGCTGAGTCCTTTAGTTCCAGACAAAACCTTTGATGGACCAGGACCAGGCAGTTTACTGTCCGTCTTTCTTCACAGCTAAACATTTTGCAAACTGTGTTGTTGTGTATTTGTGTGAACTTGTTTATGTATTTCCTCAGGTTTCAGGCAGCCACTGGCTTCTCCTAATTTCTCTATGCATGAAGTTGCATTAGTGTGAGAGCATCAAACTGCATGCCACAATAAAAGCAAACATGAGCGCAGACTTGATTCGCGGTGACGTAAGGATGTTTTAAAATATGCATGTGAGCAGCGTTCATATTCCCAAACTATACAGAGTGAGCGCAGTTTAAAATACAAATATAAAATATATAATCTGTCTCCAACTTGGGACAGTGGAGATGAATAAAGATTTAAGGAGTTTAAGGTTAGAACCAAAATGATCTGCAAGGCCATGAAAGGTGTGAGAATCCATTCTGTCATTTGGATAAAGTGACCTAAAAAACACAGGAACGGCCCTTTAACCCGTTATGTCATATCACATAAAGCAGGCAGCACATTCTGCTAATCAATGCTCCCCTCTGAAATCAGCAACATGTTCAATTAACAATTGCAGAAATGTTTCTGGGTGGATAAACGCAGAAGAAGAAGTGAACAATGAGTAAACCCCGGCTTAGCCTCGCCCGGCCCCACGGTGGAAACTGGGCTTAGGTGATTAGCTAAAGGAGCATAATGAGGGAACATAAGGACTGATTAACACTGGCTGTTAGAGAAAAACAAGAAGGCTGAGAAAAGACCCAAAGATGCATGTGTGTGTGCGAAACGAGTGTGTCGACTATATATTGACATCTGACCGTGAATGAGTCTGGATTTATTTTTTCAGGCAGCCACTGGTTTCCACTGGTTTCCACAGAGTTAGACGTGGGAAGAGTCCCCTGTTTTCCCCTGTTCTGGATTAGCATATCAGAAATCTGACTCTCCCTGATAATTTAATATTCGTACTGGTTTATGTTATGGCTAAGAGTTTCTGAGAGATCATGTTTTCTTCCACATGTAGTTGTGTCAGAGGCGTCTAAACACGACATTAGTCATGAGCCGAGGAGGCCGTGGCTACGTCAGAGGCACGAATCAGAACCAAACGTCATCATACGGCATCACAGTTAGTGAATTAATCCAAAATTGATGCAGAATACAAGTGAGTTTATGTGCACTGTAGACTGTGTTTAGTTTCTCAACACTGTAATTTTCATCTTTCAGCCACACTCAGCGGCGCATGAACAGAACTGTAAGACTGCTGAAATGCACCTGAGTAATTACAGCTATCTTCTCCTTTCATGTCCTCAAGTTTTTACCAAAGAACCAGATATTTTCTGACGCAGTTGTTCATCTTTCGCAGTCATGATTTAAGGTAACGCCGTCAAAGGGAACAAGCGAACAGAAGGATTTCCACTTCAGGAACCGGCTCGTCACACACGACACGCTGTTTGTCGGCGTGACATCATGATTGTGCGTTAAGCATCTTAAGGGCAGATTGATTTAAAAACACTTAATGATACCGCAGCTGCTAATTCGTACATTCAAATTTGTGCCACGGCCTGGTTTGCAGGATGATTAACGGTGACACAGTCTAAGTGGTTTGTGGAACGCTGTTCGGCTCTTTAATGAAACACATTCCTGAAGCTGTACGAAAGGTTAAAAATGCACTAATACTCTGCAGCTCTGCAGAAACGACTCAGAGGGCGCTGATACGTCTGATCTGACATCTTTAAAAGACTTCTAAAACGTCCTGTGCCTCGTCAGTTTCGCGCCTCTGGTCTGTGTCTGTGTGAAAGAAAGAGGAGGAGACAGACAGTAAAAGAGAGACAGAGGAGGAGGAGGAGGAGAGAAGGATAAACTAACAGCCATGAGACTCACCGACACTCTCTCTGCTCCCATAAGGCACTGAGGCAGGCATGGTGGATCCCTCCATCCAGGCTGGCTCTCCCTCCGCCTGCATGAATACCCCAAACTCATCTTCCTCCACCTCTTTCCTCCCCTCCTCAGTGGCCACGGTGGAGCCCCTCTCCTGCTCACCCAGCTCCTCCAGCTCTTTCCCGTGCCTCCTCTTCCCTCCTTCTCCGTCTCCTGCCGTCACCCTGACCACTTCCTCCTCCTCCTCCTCCTCCTCCTCCTCCTCCTCCTCGGCCTCCAGACAGGGCAGGCCAGTTGCCATGGATCTCAGGGGGAGCAGAGAGGGGGCTGAATTAGCTCGAGGGAGCTCCAGAGGGGTGAGGGGATCAGCACAGGCAACATTAGCAGCCTTAGCGCTGGTCTCTCCATTTGCTCCAACATGGGTGGTGCCTGTTTGTCCACAGGTGTCTCCAGCCTCCTCCTCCCTCCCCCTGCACCCAGCTGCAGACTCCTGTAACCTCCAGCTGTCTGTTAGTGCACAGTTTCGCATTGCTTCTTCATCATCATCCTCCTGTACGGTGCTGTCATCCACCCCACCCTCGACGTGTCGTTCTTTGTCGTTATCACCTCCACCTTCATCATCATCCAGCTCGTTGCAGGTGCCAGCTTCATCCTCCTCTTCTTCGGGGTTTACTCTCTGCTCCACGTTCTTCTCCTCTGACTGCTCTTGTCTGCTTTCCCACAGCAGCTCATCTCTCCACTCTGCTCTGTTCAGCTCAGCTGTGCTGTAGCTGCAACCGTCTTCTGTTACCATCCTCCGGTCTGCCTCAAAGATGGAGGGATCTCCATGTCTGAGAGGTAAAGATGAAGCAGCTCTCTCCTCTGACTGGCTGCTGTTTTCCACACTTTTAAAGAAAAACCTGTCCTCGTTCACAGCGTTGTTCTCATCAGCCACACAGTTCGGTTCTTGTTGCTCAGATCTGCTAACATCCACCTCTTCTCGACCCATGACGCCACAGCCTGCCGCCCCTTGTTGATCCCCCTTGAGGTCATGCTCTTTGCTCTTCTCTTGCTCTCCCAAAGTCTCACAGTCAGCATTGCAGCTGCTGCCCTCTACAGGAGCGGAGGACTCAGAGGAAACTGCAGCGCTGATGGAGGCAGGGCGAGCAGAAGCAGAGGCGTCCTCATAGCAGGTGGATTCGACAGAGCAGACAGCAGGACTCTTCTCCTCAACATCCACACTCTCCGTTTCTTTGTCTGATTCTTGGTCGGCCTCCACACGATCGGAAAACCCATTTACATCAGCCGCTACTTCCTCACAGGGGTTTCCACTCTGGCCTCTGCCATCAGAATCTCCATTTTGACTTGATGTAAAGTCCTCAGTCACACGCTCAGAATGGCCGTGAATGGAGTCACTGTTTTTCATAACCTTAGAGTCTGTCTCCTCTTTCTCTGAGGAGTCGTCCATGCTGGGAGACACTTCTGTCTTCAGCTCCTTGCTGCTCTCGGCTTCTCCAATCTCTTCGACATCACAGCCGCTGTGGGATTCTGGGTCAGGGTTTGGTACCGCCAAAACAGAGTTCGAGGACTCTAACCCGCAGAGGCCTCCCCTCTCCTCCTCCTCATTCTTTTGCCTCTCCTTCCTCATTCCCCTCACCTCAGCATTCAGCCTGTTTGGGACTCCTCTTCTCGGACTTTCGCCTCCCTCGTGTTCATCCTGGCTTTCCCGATTCTGTGCTCCCCTTTCACACTGAGAGCAGGTTTTAGGAGAAGCATTGTGGCAGCATCTGGGACTTCTGAATGCTCCCTCCTTCTCCTGCCTGGCTCTCCTGATGTCCTGCTGCGGGCTGGGAAACTGTTTACTGTCCGCGCCTCCTTTGTCTCGCTCTTCCTGCCTTTCTTCCAGAGTGATTTCTCCAGCAGGATCCTCCCTGCTGCTCTGCCTCCTCTCTCTGCTCACGCCTGCTTTCTCCCGGCCTGCTGTACTGCAGGACTTCCTCCATCTCCGGCCAGATCGCACTCTAACCCGGTTTGCTCCGGTCTGCGGAGTTGGCCCTTGGTCCCTCCTCCCGGCTGGGGTGTCTCTGCTTCCTCCTCCTCCTCCTCCTCCTCCTGTCTTCCCTCTCAGCCATCCCCCAACCACGCTGGAGGCTGCACTGGTAGTCACACCGGCACCGGGCTTGGCTGTCGAGTACAAACAACTCCCTTTCTCAGTCCGGAGGAAGAGGCATTGAGTCTGTGTCTTCCCGCTGCCCTCCGACGTCTTCAGAGTGGCAACAGTTACTAAAGCTCCGATTCCAGCCTGCCTAGCGTCCAGCCCCAAGGGCAGCCCGTACCCCATGCGACCCCACTCCCCGCTCAGGTACACATCTGCAGGTCTGGGGCAGGAGGTCGAGCCCCCGCGGCCTGCAGGAGGAGCTGTGGGGGCTTGTCCTCCTCCGAGCAGACCGCCGGCCTTGCGGCGGTTCTTGGAGCACAGAGCCCAGGCTCGGAGGCCCCGGATCAGCGGCAGGTCACCCAGACCCAGCTCCAGTCTGCTGGGGAACGGCAGAGAGGCTCGGGAGCACTTCTGGAGCATCTCCCGGGTTGAGCCTGACACGTTCAGGCAGGGGTAGTTGTTGTTGTTATTCTGCTGGAGCATGGTGCTTGTTGTTGGCCTCATCTATGTTTTATTGTTTCGTCCTCACTTATCAAAATGCAGCCTGGCAGGTGAGAGGCAACGCCGGCAATATCAAGAGTGTGTTCTTGATTCAGAGCGTGACAGCTCAAAGGTAAAAAGATCAGAGTTCGGAAAAAATACACTGCACATTATGAAACACTTGCAAGAATCTCTCACTAATTCATCCTGACAAAGGAGAAAGCATTTACTTCACCCTGCAGGAGAGGACTGACTCTCTTGCTTAGCTCATGACCTAACAGTTCATTCTGAAAGCATCTGAGTTTTCGGACAAACAAGAAGAGACCGGTTTCCTGACAGCGAGCTGGAGTTGTGTTTCTGTTTCTCTTTATCGCTCCTTAACTTCTCAAAGAGAAACCAAACGGCAGGTCAGACGTCCAGCCGTCAGCGCTGATGACCGAGAGGATAATGAGAAGTTTGCTCTCAGTGACGCCGTCTTCAGAGCTTCACCGCCCTCCCTGTTGGTGCTGAGGACTGACTCAGCTGTCACAAAACAACCTGCAGAGGATTGGGACAAAACACGGATATTAAAGCCTTGATATGGTAAAATAGCAGGAATCATGCCAGGAGGAGTCACCACTCAATCATTTGTTTTCATTTTCCTGATTATTAAAAGCATTTAGAGCAGATAAAAGCCAGATAATGAAAATGTGAGTGAGGACCGTCTCATCTCCACACCGAGCAGTGATTTTGTGCCACTTTGGTTTGAGTACAGCTATCCTGTTTGAGGGGGTGTGAGTCTGTCAAAGGTCATACATTTGAATCCAAGTGGCTTCTTTTCATACTACTCCTACACAAGCAGGCCTTCTTTTAATATTAAATTGTGCATTCACACCGTGTCCATCGTGTTGCCAGTAAGATTAGTTGTTGCATCAGCCGTACAGAATCATCAAACGCTCTAAAAATGAAACACAGGTGGCCATAAAGCCATAAATTCACTTCTCGTGTCTGCGCAGCTTAGAGGATTTACCCAAAGTGACTCAATAAAGCGACACATAAGCGGTAAAAATAGGTTCGGGCCACGCAGATCACACTTAGCCTACTCATATCAGCGGGCTGTGTACCACTATGATAAAGATGGACCACGTCAAAGCACACTGTACGAGCGAAACCAGTATCCCCAGCCAACATGTCCTGACAGGGATGCCCGAGAAGAAATCTGATTGTTTCTCACCTCATCCGACGCCTCAGTGTCTCCGCTCCAGGCTTTCAATGAAGTGTCCTTTACTTAATGTCTCTCTGCTTCCTTGTTGTTTACAGGCGAAGCCTATTCAAGCCTGCTCGGGCTCTGGAGCATCCTTCAGTGGGATCAGCGCCACCACATCCTCCCAGTCGGCCTGCACCACTGGAGCCACGGCGCTACAAATCCGTCAAACACGGATTCGGGTCCGTCCCATCGTCTAAATCAGGGCCGAGCACCACCGTGAATCTCTTCTCGGGCTCTCTCCTGACTCGCTCGGCCATTGCGCATCACCTCAGCCGCCGCCGCTCGGCATCGTGCGTCGCCGCATCTTACCGCAGTAGTCTCGGGTGCGCTCAGCGAGCAGGATGACGGAGAGCTAATTTAACTTGCAGCCCACTCACCGATAGGAGGGCTGATTCGTGCCACACAGGCAGGAGGAGGCGAGCACAGCGGAAGTGTATGCGGGGTTGTTGATGCCACATCCAGACAAAGATTTCTTTTATTGTAAAGAACAACATGAGACTTTTGGATGTATTTTTCAAATACTCCGCAGGGTCACACATGAAAAGAGCACTCAATCACATGAGTGTGTGTAGCACAATAACTGTGTTTTAATGAATGTGGTTTTTCTTTATGTCTTCTATGGAATGAGTTCATTTGTTTTCATTTTGGGGAGCAGTTTTGATCCATTACCCGCGCCATTGTCCGTCAGCAGTACCTGTGAACCGCCAGCAGGTGTCAGTGTCACCGTGCAGAGAGGAAACGCGATGAAAACCTTTGAGTTCAAGATGGAAGCAGAAAATGTTGTGTGGTGGTTGTCAACCGAAAGTGTTACTGTCATACTTAGCAGTAAGATAGTGAGATTAGGGAGGCCTCAGTGTTGATTACTGGATGTGTTTTATTAGTGACTGTCAACCTAAAATACTGCAGGAAAAAAACCTTTATTACAAACCCCAGAGACCTCAGTGACATCATCAATACAATAATGCTTAAGATATAAAGAGCCAGCCAGCAGCAACTACACCCACAGCTGGGTGGGGACACAACGGCAAATTGAAGATGGATGACGCTGTCGGCTGGAGGATGATGAGCCATGAGGCTTGTAAAGAGGAAAGTTAAAGAGCAGCTTGAATCAACACCAATAACATCTGATGTCATGTCAAGCAAATACTAACAGTATGGAAGTTGTGTGGAGAGGAAATGTACCTTAAGCTGTTAGCCGTGCTGCTGCTCAGTGTGAAATATCTCATCTTCTGGAAAGTCTGTTCAATCCACAGTGAGATGTCATGCTTTTTATTTGTTAAATGTCAAATCAGCTGGAAGCAGTAAAGTAGTAAAGAAGTGGCATTGTTTGCTCCTCATACAGTAATATTCTCCCCTCACACACACTCACTCTTATAGCATACGTCTCACAGCATCATCACAGCAGAAGATAAGTAGATTGAGAAAACACACACACACACACACACACACACACACACACACACACACACTGAAGACGTCATGCTCCGGTGTGCACAGTTTATCACTTCCTCTTCCTCTCAATAAGACTCATCCATGTGCTTGTGTTGCTTTCCTTTTTCTTTCTGACTCATTTCGGCTTAATTCAAAGTTGAAAGTACTTTTCTCAAAATAGCTTCGCTGTTCTGTGTCTGTGCTTTTGCTGGAAGTTAATGCCGTCAGTGCTGTTTTTAACGGACTGAAGGATGTGATGTAACAGCTGGTGGTCATGCAGGACTTTCTGCGTCATGTTTCGGTGACGATGAGAATCTGCACATCCGTGAGCTTTAACTGGAAGATGCAGAATACTGAATAGACCCAGCATTTTAAAGCGGCTCCGAACATGGGAATAACATTAGCTCTGAGCACTGCGGTCTATCTCTGTGCCTTTTTTGATGCCACCACTGGGGGGCGCCAACATCACAATCACTCTTTAAGTGTATTTATAGCAGTTTAATATTATTTTTTTAGTATTTAATTTTTTGTCTGTATTTCAAGCTAACATAGCGGGACATTTATTAACTAGCTTGTTGATCTTTAAAGATAATTAATTAATTACAGAAAGCAGATGTAATGTTTGGCCAGAAATGAGTTTTGTTTATTTAGCTAAATTTCTCTCTGGAAATGTGATGTTTCATCCAATGTTAAAATAAATTATAAAAGGTTTGATTTGCATGGTGGACATGCGGAGGTATCAATTGATCATGAACATTTGAAGTCACAAATTTTAGTTGCGACATAGGTTAAAATGATTAGATATTGAGCCAAATTAAGTCAAAATTGTGAAATAAATCTTGAGTCATAGGTCAAACTTTGAGTTACTAAGTCAGAATCATGACATGTAAGTTAAATATTATGACAAAGTCAAATTTATGAAATAATAAGTTAAATATCGTACTTGCCAAGTCAAAGTTTACTGTGTAAGAATAATTATAATAAGTCAAAATTCTGACTCACGGTCTCTAAAATCAAATGCTGTTTCTTTCTTTCCTGCTGTAAATGGACTTCCATACCCAGTGTGAGCTGCTGTAGGCTGCAGCCCCCCGTGACCCTGCAGAGGAGTGGGCACTGGATGTAGATAACAGATGGATGAATGACGGCTCCTTTACACTTGCAAGCAGAGAAATTTATTCAGGGCGATGCTTCGGTGCACAGACCAGGTTACTTAACAAATGAAGAGCGTCTTCAAAAGGTAGGTTGATGCACATGGACCAATCAGGTCGCTCTACAGACTGACATCAATCATTAAATCAAACAAGTTTCATATATAATCACATACATGATAACTATGAAACAGTTTAAGCCTCACATGTAGTGATTGAAAATGCACCGAAACGTTGTGAATGAATACCTCTGATTGCAGTGGATGATCATACGTAGGAGTCTTTTGTTCTCTTTTTTCCACAACTTTTATACCTAATTCAGCTGTTGTGAAGGTCAAGACATCAGGAAACACTCATTTAAATAGTTTTTAATGGGAATATCATTTTATTGATGTCACATTTTAACCAACATCCTCTCCAATGCAGCCTTGACAAAAACACTTGGCGCTGAAACCGCTGAAATCGAAAAGAAATTTGGGGACTTGATTAAACCAGAAAGGTGAAAGTCTCTATAGAGAGATACTAATCAGTGCGTGTTACCTTGACGTGTCACTACTCTCATCACAGCTTTTTTTTCTTTTTTAAATCTATTTCTCGCCTGCAAAACAGGCAATGTGTTAAAAGTTGTTAATGAAAAATTTGGAGTGGATTGTCAGGATGTCTTCATGCATTTTATCACACAATTTCATTCCACCTACCAACCAAGAAAGTCAACTAAGTACAGTAAAAGTGTTCATTCTGAAATGCTTCTCATCCACTTGAAAAATAGCTCGTCACATGTTTGCATTCTGTGAAACTGTTATCTTGTAAGTAAATGGCAATGAGCAGTGTATAAAACCAGTAGTTTTCACGAGTAAGTTTCCATTCAAAGCCAGAAACATTAGCTGGTTTTTCTCAAATGGCAGGTACTGCATTTGGGAATGAAACTTCAGCGTCTCACTGTGGAGACAGTATCTAAAAGACAGCACAAGGCTCTTCTCCCGCCGTTTCAAAGCAATTTCTACTTTAAATGGAGGACACGCTTCATGAAAAATAAGGGGTAAAGGCACTTGATAAAAATGGCTCTAATAATCCGATATTAATCATTTTAACATCCAAAGTTATTCTTATAAATATTGATATAATAAACAGAAGACTGTCAGATTATTAAAGACATTTTTCTCAAAGGGAAAACGTGCCCCGGTCCTCTTCGTCTTGATCTCTCCCATCTTTAGAGGACATATTCTGTTAAGTGATGGCTTTTGTACAAGATCAAGGCTCGCCACTCCTTAGCCAGTCTGTCATTGTAGCAGCCTTAGAGTAACATCGTTTTTATTAAAGTGCTCATTGGCACCCTAAATCCCCAAATTTCCTCCCCGTTTGCAGTTTTTTCAAAAACTCAACACAATTCACAGCTGAGTTTTAAAAAATCTGCATCAGTAAGGAGGTGCGTCTTGAAGCTAAAACCTCGTCCACCGAATATACAATGGTGTCTGGCAGTGTACAGTAAAAACGTGAATATAAAATATATTAGCAGCAGGGTGGCCTAAATGTTTGAGAGCAACCTGGAACCAGAAGGTCACAGGTTTGATCCCCACAGCAGAAAAATCGCCCAGAGTGTCCTGCTCACTCACTGTGACCATCTCTGGGTAACAGCACCAGCTAAATGCTTAAAATATAAAACTATGGCAGAAAATAAGAATAGCCTATAATCTCAACAAGCTCACACTTTTCTTTCAGGACAAACAAAATAGGTTATCAGGTCAAAAAATATGATTTCTACTCTTGACTCTTGGTGAATATGAAAATAATTACATTTCGTATTGAAGGGATACTGCTACAAAAAAAGCAATTATATTGTTGTATTTACATAAATATTCCTCTGGCCTGTACTGTAGTAGTTCATAATGAATTATTTTGAACATCTTAAAATCATGGTCAAATCCATGATGTGAATAAATGATTCATTCCAGCCCATTTTGACCACACAAACAACAATAAATAATTAAGCAATCCGACATGTTTACATTCAGAGAGAAACCTTTTAAACCAAACAAAATATGATAAATAAGAAGGACTAACCTAACAAAACTCAAAAATAACAAAAAATAGTCACATTTAAAATGAAAAAAGGAAGCATATATTACTCTGTTTGCTGTAATAATGACAATAATGCTGCTTGATGAAATGTCTTTGCTTTTCATCACATTCATACCTCATCTATTAAAATATAGAATAAAGACTTTTACTTAATCAAGGTTTGCCACGTTGCAGGCTTAGCTTACAAGAACACTGCAACCTCACCAAAGAAAAACAAAAAGAAAGAAAAGACATGTAAGATATCATTACAGCATCCTCAGTAGTTGAAGTCCGACACCTGGTGAGTTGTTGTCACGCTTGTCGAAGGTTCACCTGTTCGTGTTTCAGTGGTAACCACTTGCCGGGTGATTCTGGTGGTCTTGGTCACCGTGGTCACAGTTCCCTCCTCGGTGGAGGAGACTCGCTGCTCTTCGGACATTTCCTGGGTGGCTAAGTTGAGCCCCGAGGAGTGGAGGCAGAAAGACCCCGAGACGTCGGCATCGCCTCCCACCTCCCCCTTCCTCTGGGCCTGAGGAGAGCCCTCTGGGGTTATCTGGAGGAAGCCTGGGGGAGGAGGAGAGGAAACAAGCAGAGGCAAGAGGAAGAAGGAGAGGAGAAGAGGATAGGCGAAGACATTAAGAGGGAAGATAAGCTCAGTCTTATGTAGCAAAGACCCAACAGGAGCAAAGACACAATAGGAGATAATAAATAAATAATTTATAGACAACAAAACAAATCAAAGGTACCAGCATCTTTCAGACTCTCTCCTGTTGAAGATCTGTTTTCTTTGAAACTGAGCACGGATTACCTGGTTAATCAGGTTGGTTTTTGGGACTTGACAGCACTTCACCAGAGCCACAGAAAACATAACAAGCTAGGTAGTACTAACCATGACTCACAAAACGGCTTTTTTAGTGTAAAATCAGGACAGATCCCCATTAAATAGAAACTGAAAGTACTACAAAAGTATACTGTTTATCAATTTTGGAAATAATGAGAGTTCAGTATAACTTCCTAGAATATTCTTTGCAAACAAGTCATTTACTTCAACAAATACTTGACAAAACATGTTTGACTGGGATACAATTTTTTCAAATATTTTGCCTCAGTTCGAGGTTGACTATATCCTTACCTGTGGAGTGTGGTTTCAGGGTGAACTTAGGGACCTTGAACCAGGGGGAAGACTCTCTTTCTTCAGACTCCCTACTTTGGCTCTCAACCTCGCTCCAAGCCTGGACCTTTGTTGAGCTGAACTCCATGGTAAAACCAGCGGGGGACTCTGAGCTGTCCCTGTCCAGCATATCTGTTCTGGCATGAGATGACACCACATCCTCTGAGGGCTCCTCACTAGAACTCGCAGAGGCACTCTTGCTTGATTTTACTTTAAGCCCCTTAATGTCTCCTCCTGCTCCTCCTGATGATAAATCCTTTGCCAGTTTCACACTCATTTCTGCGTCCTCCTCTGCAGTAGCCATCTTGCCATATGGAGAGGTGAACTCCACCTTTGGAAGTTTGATTTTACCACTGAATGCCCCCTTTTCACCCCTTGCATCTTGTTCACCATTGAGACTTGAACCTTTGACATCAGCTGACCCCGATTTGCCTGGAGAAAATGACACCTGGGGCATTTTCATCTTCCCTCCTTTTGATTTGTCCTCTCCCTCCAATTCTGTGCTTATTGCAACTGATTTATCTTTGGACTTCCCGAAGCTTGGCTTCATTTTGATTTTCGGCATCTTCACCTTGGTGTCCTCTGTTTCAGCCTCAGCTGATGTTGTTGTCTCCTCCTCTTGGAGGGCTGTGCATCCAGCAGGCTCATCTGTTGCAGGAGGATTCACCAAGACAAAAACTGCTTTCTTTACTTTGGGCATTTTAGGGCCCTCATACTGAATTTCAGGTCCAGAGATATTCATTCTTCCCTCGGGAGAGGAGATGGAGGGTAATGGGACACCAAACTTAGGGATTTTGATTTTCTTGCCTTTCTCTATTTTGTAATCTTCATCCTGTGATGTACCAATGTCAAACTCTATGTCTGGAATCCGGGGGACTTTGATTTCTGCTCTGGAAGATGAGAGTCCACCCTCTCCCTCTGTTCCAACATTGGCTGAGCCTTGCACACTTGGTACTGAAACCTCTGGCAAGGTAGTGTTAATATGATCTTTCTCTTTATGTCCGTTGTGGGTTTCAACTTCAACTTCATACAGAAATCCTTCTTTAACCTTACATCTGTGTTTGACTTGGCCGTCTAACTCCTCTTTGCTACAGTTTTTAGATGTTTTTGCTTCTGCTGTTACATTTTTGCCAGCTTTCCTTTTTGGCATTTCAATCTTGAATTTTGTTCCTTTGACTTTGGGCCCCTTTGCTTTGCCGCTGGTTCCTGCTGTGTTAAGATCCAAGTCAGGTAATTCAACTTTTTTCTTGTCCTTCTTGCCCTCTCCTCTATGAATTCCTATATCAAATTCCAGGTCTCCTTTTGGACCTTTGATGTCTATTGTTGGCATCTTGAGTTTCAGACCTTTGTGCTGTCCCTCAACATGCAAATCAGCTTCACAATGAGTCTCTGTATCTTGTTTAGGTGTACCATGTGTCACATCAATGCCCAGATCTGGTGATATGACTTGTGGGCCTTTAATCTTTCCTCCTGCCTCAAGGGTCGGTACGTAGATCTCCCCTTCACCTGATTTATCCTTTGGTACTGACATACCCCCCTTTGCAAGTTTAACATCTGGACCTTTGAACTTTCCCCCTGTGACTTCCACCTCCATAGCAGGTGCCTCAATATCTTTACTTTTACCTTTAGGAAGTGAAATATCAACTTTTGGCATCTTGATGTGTGGCAGCTTGATGGTTCCCCCCTCTGACTCCACGTTCACTTCTGGAGTATCAATATTTGCTTTTCCTTCAGGGATAGCTATGTCCATATTAGGCATCTTGACCTGTCCCTCATCTCCCTTAAACTCTATCTCTGGACCTTTAATTGAAGGTTTTCCTTTAGGGAGAGATATGTCAACATTTGGCATCTTGAACTTTCCTCCCTCACACTTAATTTCAGCTTTGGGACCTTCAGTCTTTGCTTTAGGCAATGAAATGTCTACTGAAGGCATTGTCACATGTGGAATTTTAAATTTACCTCCCTCTCCCTCAATCTCCATCTCTGCACCTTCAATTTTGCCAGATTTTCCTTTGGGCAGAGAGATGTCAACATCTGGCATTTTCACGTAAGGCATTTTGAATTTTTCTCCATCCACCTTTATTTCAACATCTTGACCTTCAATCTTTCCCTTTGGTGGAGAGATATCAACATCTGGCATTTTCCATTGAGGCATTTTGAACTTTCCTCCACTACTTCCCTCTACTTCAGCATTTGGACCTTCAACTTTTCCTTTTGGCATTGAAACGTCAACTGAAGGCATTTTCAGATGAGGCATCTTGAATTTCCCACCTCCATCTATCTCCATTTCAACTTCGGGACCTTCAATCTTTCCTTTGGGCAGAGAGATATCAACATCTGGCATTTTCATGTGAGGCAATTTGAACTGTCCTCCTGAACCTCCTTCCATTTCAACATCTGGACCTTCATTTTTTCCTTTTGGCAGTGAAATGTTAACGGAGGGCATTTTCATGTGAGGTGTTTTGAATTTCCCTCCTCCATCTCCCTGTAGTTCAACATCTGGAACATCAATCTTTCCTTTGGTCAGAGAGATATCAATATCTGGCATTTTCATGTGTGGCATTTTGAACTTTCCGTGTCCTTGTCCCTCCAGTTCTATTCCAGATGTCTCTATTTCAGTACCCTCAACTTTTGTTCTAGGAAGAGAGATATCAATGTTGGGCATTTTCATGTGAGGCAATTTAAACTTTCCTGTCGTACCTCCCTCTATATCAACCTCTGGACCTTCGATCTTTCCTTTGGGCAGTGAAATATCAACAGAGGGCATTTTCATGTGAGGCAGTTTGAACTGTCCTCCGGTACCTCCCTCTGTTTCAACATCTGGACCTTCAATCCTTCCTTTGGGCAGTGAAATATCAACTGAAGGCATATTAAAATGGGGCATTGTGAATTTTGCTCCTCCTCCCTCAACCTTTGCTTCCACATCTGGTGTATCAATCGTTGCACTTTTCATTTTTGGGAGGTCAATGTCAACATGTGGCATCTTTCCTCCTCCCTTAAGTTCAACATCTGATCCCTCTAATTTCTTTCCCTTGGGTAGAGATATGTCAATGTTGGGCATTTTGATACCAGGCACTGTGAAATTGCCCCCCTCTCCTTCTACATCAATGTCTGGAGGATCAATTTTTCCCGGTTTTGCTTTTGGCAAGGTTATATCAACATTGGGCATTTTGAAATGAGGCATCTTAAATTTGCCACCTCCATAACCATCACCATCTGTTTCAATATCTGGTACATCAAGATCCCCAGATTTGCCTTTGGGAAGGGACACATTTATTGATGGCATTGTTATGTGAGGCATTTTGAATTTTCCTTCACCTCCTTTGAGTTCCACTTCTGGTCCTTCAATCTTTGGTGACTTTCCTTTTGGCAGGGATATATCCATGTCAGGCATACTGATGTGTGGCATTTTGAATTTCCCTCCCTCTGCATTGACTCCAATGTGACCTCCAATGCCCGTTTTTCCTTCTGGAAGGGACAAGTCAATGTCAGGCATGTTGATGTCTGGCTTCTTGAATTTGTCTCCTTCTCCATCAACCTTTGCACCATGCTTTACTTTTGGTAGGGACACATCCAGGTCTATTTTGGGGATGGAAACATCGATTGTTGGCATTTTTGGAATTTTGAGGTTTCCCTCATAGCCTCTGATATCAGCCTCTGAGACATCAACCTCTGCTTTTGGGAGCAGAACCTCAGTCTCTGGTGTTTTAGCTGCTGGTAGTGACAGCTCAACAGAAGGCATCTTGACCTTCGCCTTAGCATCAAGGGAACCACTTGGCTTACCTAAATCTTGTTCTTTAGAGCCAAATCCTGACATGGAGAACTTTGGTAGTTTGACAGCGAAGTCGCCACCTTTCCCTCCCACATCTGCTTCCAGTTTAGCTTCTCCCTCTGGGAGTTGAGCTTTTGGTGATGATATTTTAAACTTGGGGAATTTCACTTTGTATTTTGATTTATCACCTGGGCTCTCAACATTTATTTCCGGTTTAGAAATGTCAATTTTCCCCTTTTGTCCTTTTACATCCACATCAGGACAAGACACTGATACATCTACATTCTTTTTGGATACACCAAAAGAGGGCATTTTAATTTTAGGTTTTTTCACCTTGACCTTTCCATCCCCATCAAACTCTACTGATGGTGCCCTAATTTCTCCTTCAACATTAGGTGGACTGAGGGATATGTCTCCTTTGGGGGACACTCCTTTTCCTGATATCTGCAAATCACCACTCTTGGACCTTCCACCAAACCTGGGAAGAGAGAAACTGGGAACTTTGAGGGAGAGATCAGGTAGATCAAAGCTGCCCCCTGATGAAGGCCGTCCTCCCTCTGCTTTCAGAAGCTCTACTTCCACATCATCAACTTTAGGTTTGGTGAGACCAAAGTCTAGATCAACCTTTGGAGCCGAGATGTCAACAGTTGGCAGTTTGACAGTGGGAAGTTTGATCGATGCCCCTGGACCTTCTACACTACCTGTCTCGATGTCTGCACCCTTAACTTTCAGCATGGCTGGATTGATATCTCCCTTGAGACCAGACATCCCCAAATCTCCTGATGCATCAGGACCACTAGTGTCCAGTTTGAGGCTTTTGTCTTTCAGACCTGAGGGGAGGCTGAGGTCAAGATCAAATTTGGGGATATTTATGTCAAAAGTTGGCATGTGCAGTCCACCACCTTTTTTACCAGATAAGTCACCTTTTGGCATGTGAAATGCTTCCTTTCCAGATGGTCCTTCAATATTTATATCTCCCTCCACTTTTCCCATGGGAATTGAAATGTCAACAGTTGGCATTTTGATCTTTCCTCCCTTCATCTCTGGTCCTTCCACTCCGACATTGCCTTCTGGCAAGGTCATTTTTGGAAGAGAAACGTCAACTTTGGGCATTTTGAGTTTCCCTTCTTTTACCTCAGGACCCTCAATATTAAAGTCAGCCTTTCCTTCTGGGAGTGAAATATCAATATTTGGCAAGTTGATTTTTCTGCCTTTGAATTCAGGATCTTCTATGTCAAACTGTGCTCCCTTTGCTTTGATTTTAGGAAGAGAGATATCGAGCGAAGGCATATGGAACTTGCTTCCGTTTCCCGCTTGTCCTTCAATTTCCATTTCTCCTCTTGCCTTTCCTTTGGGGAGAGAAAGATCAATGTCTGGCATTTCAATCTTCCCTCCCTTGATGTCTGGGCCTGTTATTTTGACATCACCCTTTGGGAGATTCACTTTTGGTAAAGACACATCAAATTTTGGCATTTTAAATTTACTCCCCTTCATCTCAGGGCCGGCAACATCAAAGTCACCCTCAACTTTGCCTTTGGGAAGTGAAATGCCAACAGTCGGCAAGTTAAACTTTCCTCCTTTAACATCAGGACCTTCAAGGCTGATATCCACCTCTGGAGATTTAATTTTAGGGAGTGACATGTCACCTTTGATTTCAGGTCCCTCAATGTCAACATCAACTCCCTTTCCTTTGATTTTAGGAAGAGAGATGTCAAGTGAAGGCATGTGAAACTTGCCTCCTTTACCACTGTGTCCATCAATGTCGAGATTGGCGTCTACCTTTCCTTTTGGAAGTGAAATATCAACTGTTGGCATTTCAATTTTTCCTTTCATATCTGGTCCTTCCACATTGGCATCAACCTTGGGAAGACTCACTTTTGGTAAAGACACATCAAATTTGGGCATTTTGAATTTACCCCCCTTCACCTCAGGGCCTGCAACATCAAAGTCACCCTCAACTTTGCCTTTGGGGAGTGAAATGTCAACAGTTGGCAAGTTAAACTTTCCTCCTTTCACATCAGGACCTTCAAGGCTGATATCCACCACTGGAGCCTTAATTTTAGGGAGTGACATGTCACCTTTGATTTCAGGTCCCTCAATGTCAACATCAACTCCCTTTCCTTTGATTTTAGGAAGAGAGATATCAAGTGAAGGCATGTGAAACTTCCCTCCTTTACTACTGTGTCCATCAATCTCAAGATTGGCATCCACTTTTCCTTTTGGAAGTGAAATATCAACTGTTGGCATTTCAATTTTTCCTTTAATCTCTGGACCTTCCACATTGGTATCAACCTTTGGTAGACTCACTTTTGGTAAAGACACATCAAATTTTGGCATTTTGAATTTCCCTCCTTTTATGTCAGGGCCTTCAACATTTAGGTCACCCTCAAGTTTTCCTTGTGGAAGTGAAATTTCACCTTTAAGTTCAGGTCCTTCAATATCAACATCAACTCCCTTTGCTTTGATTGTAGGAAGAGAGATGTCAAGTGAAGGCATGTGAAACTTGCCTCCTTTACCCGCATATCCCCCAATGTCAACATCTCCTTTTACCTTTCCTTTCGGGAGGGAAATATCAACAGTTGGCATTTCCACATTGCCCTCTGGCAGGTTCATCTTTGGAAGTGAAACATCAAATTTGGGCATTTTGAACTTGCCTCCTTTTACCTCAGGTACCTCAATGCTGAGGTCAGCATCGGCCTTTCCTTTGGGAGGTGAAAGGTCAATATCTGGCATGTTGATTTTTCCTCCCTTAAGTTCAGGACCTTGTATGCTGACCTCTGGTCCTCTAGCTTTCATTTTTGGAAGAGAAATATCAATGTCTGGCATTCCAATCTTCCCTCCCTTGATGTCTGGGCCTTTCATTTTGACGTCGCCCTCTGGGAGATTCACTTTTGGTAAAGACACATCAAATTTTGGCATTTTAAATTTCCCTCCTTTTATGTCAGGGCCTTCAACATTTAGGTCACCCTCAAGTTTTCCTTGTGGAAGTGAAATGTCACCTTTAAGTTCAGGTCCTTCAATGTCAACATCAACTCCCTTTGCTTTGATTGTAGGAAGAGAGATATCAATTGACGGCATGTGAAACTTGCTTCCTTTACCCACATGTCCCCCAATGTCAACATCTCCCTTTACCTTTCCTTTGGGGAGGGAAATATCAACAGTTGGCATTTCCACATTGCCCTCTGGCAGGTTCATCTTTGGAAGTGAAATATCAAATTTGGGCATTTTGAATTTGCCTCCTTTTACCTCAGGACCCTCAATACTGAGGTCAGCATCAGCCTTTCCTTTTGGAAGTGAAATGTCAACAGTTGGCAAGTTAAACTTTTCTCCTTTAACATCAGGACCTTCAAGGCTGATATCCACCTCTGGAGATTTTATTTTAGGGAGTGACATGTCACCCTTGACTTCAGGTCCCTCAATGTCAATATCAACTCCCTTTCCTTTGATTTTAGGAAGAGAGATAGCAAGTGAAGGCATGTGAAACTTGCCTCCTTTACCACTGTGTCCATCAATGTCAAGATTGGCATCGGCCTTTCCTTTTGGAAGTGAAATATCAACTGTTGGCATTTCAATTTTTCCTTTCATATCTGGTCCTTCCACATTGGTATCAACCTTTGGGAGACTCACTTTTGGTAAAGAAACATCAAATTTGGGCATTTTGAATTTACCCCCCTTCACCTCAGGGCCCGCAACATTTATGTCACCCTCAACTTTTCCTTTGGGGAGTGAAATGTCAGCAGTCGGCAAGTTAAACTTTCCTCCTTTAACATCAGGACCTTCAAGGCTGATATCTACATTGGGAGTTTTGACTTTGGGCAGAGAAACATCAAGTGATGGCATGTTTAGCTTTCCACCTTTAACTTCAGGGCCTTCAGTATTTATCTCTGGTCCCTTTACGTTCATTTTAGGAAGAGAGATATCGAGCGAGGGCATGTGGAACTTGCCTCCTTTACCTGCATGTCCTTCAATTTCAATGTCTCCTCCTGCCTTTCCTTTGAGAAAAGGAAGATCAATGTCTGGCATTTCAATCTTCCCTCCCTTGATGTCTGGGCCTTTCATTTTGACGTCACCCTCTGGGAGATTCACTTTTGGTAAAGACACATCAAATTTTGGCATTTTGAATTTCCCTCCTTTTATGTCAGGGCCTTCAACATTTAGGTCACCCTCAAGTTTTCCTTGTGGAAGTGAAATGTCACCTTTAAGTTCAGGTCCTTCAATATCAACATCAACTCCCTTTCCTTTGATTGTAGGAAGAGAGATATCAAGTGAAGGCATGTGAAACTTGCCTCCTTTACCCACATGTCCCCCAATGTCAACATCTCCCTTTACCTTTCCTTTGGGGAGGGAAATATCAACAGTTGGCATTTCCAGATTGCCCTCTGGCAGGTTCATCTTTGGAAGTGAAACATCAAATTTGGGCATTTTGAACTTGCCTCCTTTTACCTCAGGACCCTCAATGCTGAGATCAGCATCGGCCTTTCCTTTTGGAAGTGAAATGTCAACAGTCGGGATTTTGACCTTTCCTCCTTTAACATCAGGACCCTCAAGGCTGATATCTACATTTGGAGATTTGATTTTGGGCAGAGAAACATCAAGTGATGGCATGTTTAGCTTTCCACCTTTGACTTCAGGGCCTTCAGTATTTATCTCTGGTCCCTTTACGTTCATTTTAGGAAGAGAGATATTGAGCGAGGGCATGTGGAACTTGCCTCCTTTACCAGCATGTCCTTCAATTTCAATGTCTCCTCCTGCCTTTCCTTTGGGAAGAGAAAGATCAATGTCTGGCATTTCAATCTTCCCTCCCTTGATGTCTGGCCCTTTTATTTTGACATCACCCTCTGGGAAATTCACTTTTGGTAAAGACACATCAAATTTTGGCATTTTAAATTTACCCCCCTTCACCTCAGGGCCCACAGCATCAAAGTCACCCTCAACTTTTCCTTTGGGGAGTGAAATGTCAACAGTTGGCAAGTTAAACTTTCCTCCTTTTACATCAGGACCTTCAAGGCTGATATCCACCTCTGGAGATTTAATTTTAGGGAGTGACATGTCACCTCTGATTTCAGGTCCCTCAATGTCAACATCAACTCCCTTTCCTTTGATTTTAGGAAGAGAGATATCAAGTGAAGGCATGTGAAACTTGCTTCCTTTACCCACATGTCCCCCAATGTCAACATCTCCCTTTACCTTTCCTTTGGGGAGGGAAATATCAACAGTTGGCATTTCCACATTGCCCTCTGGCAGGTTCATCTTTGGAAGTGAAACATCAAATTTGGGCATTTTGAACTTGCCTCCTTTTACCTCAGGTCCCTCAATGCTGAGGTCAGCATCGGCCTTTCCTTTGGGGAGTGAAATATCAACTGTTGGCATTTCAATTTTTCCTTTCATATCTGGTCCTTCCACATTGGCATCAACCTTTGGGAGACTCACTTTTGGTAAAGAAACATCAAATTTGGGCATTTTGAATTTACCCCCCTTCACCTCAGGGCCCGCAACATTTATGTCACCCTCAACTTTTCCTTTGGGGAGTGAAATGTCAGCAGTCGGCAAGTTAAACTTTCCTCCTTTAACATCAGGACCTTCAAGGCTGATATCCACCTCTGGAGACTTAATTTTAGGGAGTGACATGTCACTTTTGATTTCAGGTCCTTCAATGTCAACATCAACTCCCTTTGCTTTGAGTGTAGGAAGAGAGATATCAAGTGAAGGCATGTGAAACTTGCCTCCTTTACCCACATGTCCCCCAATGTCAACATCTCCCTTTACCTTTCCTTTGGGGAGGGAAATATCAACAGTTGGCATTTCCACATTGCCCTCTGGCAGGTTCATCTTTGGAAGTGAAACATCAAATTTGGGCATGTGGAACTTGCCTCCTTTTACCTCAGGACCCTCAATGCTGAGGTCAGCATCGACCTTTCCTTTGGGGAGTGAAATATCAACTGTTGGCATTTCAATTTTTCCTTTCATATCTGGTCCTTCCACATTGGCATCAACCTTTGGGAGACTCACTTTTGGTAAAGAAACATCAAATTTGGGCATTTTGAATTTCCCTCCTTTCATTTCAGGGCCTTCAACATTTATGTCACCCTCAACTTTTCCTTTGGGAAGTGAGATGTCAACAGTCGGGATTTTGACCTTTCCTCCTTTGACATCAGGACCCTCAAGGCTGATATCGACATTTGGAGATTTGATTTTGGGCAGAGAAACATCAAGTGATGGCATGTTTAGCTTTCCACCTTTAACTTCAGGACCTTCAGTATTTATCTCTGGTCCCTTTACATTCATTTTAGGAAGAGAGATATTGAATGAGGGCATGTGGAACTTGCCTCCTTTACCAGCATGTCCTTCAATTTCAATGTCTCCTCCTGCCTTTCCTTTGGGAAGAGAAAGATCAATATCTGGCATTTCAATCTTCCCTCCCTTGATGTCTGGGACTTTCATTTTGACATCACCCTCTGGGAGATTCACTTTTGGTAAAGACACATCAAATTTTGGCATTTTGAATTTCCCTCCTTTTATGTCAGGGCCTTCAACATTTAGGTCACCCTCAAGTTTTCCTTGTGGAAGTGAAATGTCACCTTTAAGTTCAGGTCCTTCAATATCAACATCAACTCCCTTTCCTTTGATTGTAGGAAGAGAGATATCAATTGACGGCATGTGAAACTTGCCTCCTTTACCCACATGTCCCCCAATGTCAATATCTCCCTTTACCTTTCCTTTGGGGAGGGAAATATCAACAGTTGGCATTTCCACATTGCCCTCTGGCAGGTTCATCTTTGGAAGTGAAACATCAAATTTGGGCATGTGGAACTTGCCTCCTTTTACCTCAGGACCCTCAATGCTGAGGTCAGCATCGGCCTTTCCTTTGGGGAGTGAAATATCAACTGTTGGCATTTCAATTTTTCCTTTCATATCTGGTCCTTCCACATTGGCATCAACCTTTGGGAGACTCACTTTTGGTAAAGAAACATCAAATTTGGGCATTTTGAATTTCCCTCCTTTCACTTCAGGGCCTTCAACATTTATGTCACCCTCAACTTTTCCTTTGGGAAGTGAGATGTCAACAGTCGGGATTTTGACCTTTCCTCCTTTGACATCAGGACCCTCAAGGCTGATATCGACATTTGGAGATTTGATTTTGGGCAGAGAAACATCAAGTGATGGCATGTTTAGCTTTCCACCTTTAACTTCAGGACCTTCAGTATTTATCTCTGGTCCCTTTACATTCATTTTAGGAAGAGAGATATTGAGCGAGGGCATGTGGAACTTGCCTCCTTTACCTGCATGTCCTTCAATTTCAATGTCTCCTCCTGCCTTTCCTTTTGGAAGAGAAAGATCAATGTCTGGCATTTCAATCTTCCCTCCCTTGATGTCTGGCCCTTTTATTTTGACATCACCCTCTGGGAGATTCACTTTTGGTAAAGACACATCAAATTTTGGCATTTTGAATTTCCCTCCTTTTATGTCAGGTCCTTCAACATTTAGGTCACCCTCAAGTTTTCCTTGTGGAAGTGAAATGTCACCTTTAAGCTCAGGTCCTTCAATATCAACATCAACTCCCTTTCCTTTGATTGTAGGAAGAGAGATATCAATTGATGGCATGTGAAACTTGCTTCCTTTACCCACATGTCCCCCAATATCAACTTCTCCCTTTACCTTTCCTTTCGGGAGGGAAATATCAACAGTTGGCATTTCCAGATTGCCCTCTGGCAGGTTCATCTTTGGAAGTGAAATATCAAATTTGGGCATGTGGAACTTGCCTCCTTTTACTTCAGGACCCTCAATGCTGAGGTCAGCATCGGCCTTTCCTTTGGGGAGTGAAATATCAACTGTAGGCATTTCAATTTTTCCTTTCATATCTGGTCCTTCCACATTGGCATCAACTTTTGGGAGACTCACTTTTGGTAAAGAAACATCAAATTTGGGCATTTTGAATTTCCCTCCTTTCACTTCAGGGCCTTCAACATTTATGTCACCCTCAACTTTTCCTTTGGGGAGTGAAATGTCAGCAGTCGGCAAGTTAAACTTTCCTCCTTTAACATCAGGACCTTCAAGGCTGATATCCACCTCTGGAGACTTAATTTTAGGGAGTGACATGTCACCTTTGATTTCAGGTCCTTCAATGTCAACATCAACTCCCTTTGCTTTGAGTGTAGGAAGAGAAATGTCAAGTGAAGGCATGTGAAACTTGCCTCCTTTACCCACATGTCCCCCAATGTCAACATCTCCCTTTACCTTTCCTTTGGGGAGGGAAATATCAACAGTTGGCATTTCCACATTGCCCTCTGGCAGGTTCATCTTTGGAAGTGAAACATCAAATTTGGGCATTTTGAACTTGCCTCCTTTTACCTCAGGACCCTCAATGCTGAGGTCAGCATCGGCTTTTCCTTTGGGAGGTGAAAGGTCAATGTCTGGCATGTTGATTTTTCCTCCCTTAAGTTCAGGACCTTGTATGTTGACCTCTGGTCCTTTAGCTTTCATCTTAGGAAGAGAGATGTCAAAAGAGGGCATATGGAATTTCCCTCCTTTACCACCACGCCCTTCAATTTCTCCTGATTTTCCTTCTGGGAGTGAAAGATCAATGTCTGGCATTTCAATCTTCCTGCCCTTGATCTCAGGCCCTTTTATTTTAATGTCGCCCTCTGGGAGACTCACTTTTGGTAAAGACACATCAAATTTTGGCATTTTAAATTTACCCCCCTTCACCTCAGGGCCAGCAACATCAAAGTCACCCTTGATTTTGCCTTTGGGGAGGGAAATGTCAAAAGTCGGCAAGTTAAACTTTCCTCCTTCAACATCAGGACCTTCAAGGCTGATATCCACCTCTGGAGACTTAATTTTAGGGAGTGACATGTCACCTTTGATTTCAGGTCCCTCAATGTCAACACCAACTCCCTTTCCTTTGATTTTAGGAAGAGTGATATCCATTGAAGGCATGTGAAACTTGCCTCCTTTATCCACATGCCCTTCAAAGTCAGCATCTCCCTCTACTTTTCCTTTTGGAAGTGAAATATCAACACCTGGTATTTCCATTTTTTCTTTAATCTCTGGCCCTTCCACTTTGACCTCACCCTCTGGAAGGTCAATCTTTGGAAGTGAAATGTCAAAATTTGGCATTTTGAATTTACTTGTCCCACCTTTAACATTTATGTCACCTTTGACTTTTCCTTTTGGAAGTCCAGTATCATAGGATGGTATTTCAATGTCCAAATCTCTTCCGGAGTGAATGTCAATTTCAATGTCTCCTTGTCTCCTTTTTACTTTCGGAAGCGAGAGGTCGATTCTTGGCATTTCAAACTTCCCACCTTTAACTTTTGGCCCTTGAAAATTCACATCTCCTTCAGGGAATTTTACTGCTGGGAGGGTGATGTCCGCAGATGGCATTTTGAATTTACCTCCTCTGCCTTCATCTTTGACAGTGATTTCACCTTCTAATGCTCCTTGAGGAGTTGAGATGTCAATAGTTGGCATTTTGATTTCTCCACCTTTGATTTCTGGCCCCTCAATGTTGAATTCCCCTCTCTTTAATTTTGTTTTAGGGAGAGAAACATCAATTGAGGGCAAATGAAAATGCCCTCCTTTACCTTTGAATTGTATGTCACCCTCTATGTTCCCCTTTGGAAGAGAGATATCACCTGAGAGTCCCTCAAGGCCAATGTTTCCCTCAGGAAACTTCATCTTTGGTAGTGACACATCTAATGAAGGCATCGGGAAATTTCCTCCTTTGGCTTCAGGACCTTCGATCTTTACCTCCCCCTCTGGTGATTTCATAGCAGGAAGAGAGATGTCAAGTGATGGCATGTTGATCTTTGCTCCTCCTTTGACTTCAGGTCCTTCAATATCAACCTCTCCCTCCTTGGTTTTCATCTTTGGGAGTGAGAGGTCAAAAGTTGGCATCTTGAACTTGGCTCTGCTACCACCGCTGCCCTCAAGCTCCATGTTGCCCTCTATGTTTGCCTTGGGAAGTGAAAAGTCAACATTTGGAAGTTCAGGGCACTCTAAAGTCACATCTCCTTCGGGTATCTTGGGGAGCGAAATGTCTACAGAGGGCATGTTTAATTTACCTTCTTTCACTTCACTGCCACGTATCTTCACATGACCCTCTGGTTGTTTCAGCTTTGGGAGAGAAACATCAAAGGTAGGCATTTTGAAATTTCCTCCTTTTCCGACATGCCCTTCAACTTCGGTGTCTGCTTTCATTTTGCCTCCAGGCAAAGAAATGTCAAGTGTGGGAAGTTCAAATTTACCACCTTTCACTTCAGGACCTTCGATGTCAACTTCCATTTTGGGGAGGGAGATGTCAAATGATGGCAACTGAAATTTTCCTCCTCCTTCAATATCAGACATTCCTGCTTTGCCTTTGGGAAGGGTTAAGTCTACGTTGGGTAACTTGAAGCCTCCTTCCAACTCTTCTCCTTCCATAGTTACCTCTCCTTCTGGTGACTTAATTTTTGGGAAAGATACGTCAAAATCAGGCATTCTGAACTTCCCATCTCCACCAACATAATAGTCCATGTCCACATCTCCAGCCTCTTGTTTCACCTTTGGGAGAGAGATATCAACAGACGGTAGGCTGAATTTCCCTCCACCTTCTGGACCTTTAATATCCACACTGGATGATTCCATCTTTGGTAATGAGATATCAACCTTTGGCATGGAAATTTTGGGCCCTTTGAAAGTGCCCTCCACCTCATCAGGAATCCTGTGCCCGGTGTCCAGTTCCAAGTCAACATCAGGCACAGAGATGTCAATGGCAGGCATTTTGATGGATTCAGCTTTTCCTGACAGATCACCTCTGATCTGCGGTTTGGTGATATCTACTTTGGGAAGAGCAATCTCACCACCTCCTTTGATTTCTAGTTTTGGAGGTATTATGTCAGTGTGAGGTACTTTAATCCCTTTGGCTTTTACCTTAATGTCACCATCTATCTCATCGGAATGACGTGAGAGTCTAACTTTTGGCAGTTTCAACTTTGGCATTCTTAGCTTTGTATCTCCTTTTCCCACGTCTACATCAACTTTTCCCACAGCTGCCTCTGCATCAACTCCTCCTTTCATGTTAACTTTAGGGGCTTTGATTTCTGCTTTTCCCTTCACAGCAGGCAAAGATGCTTCAGCTTTCCCTGAGGGGAGTGCAAACTCCACATCAGGTGCGCTGATCTTAACCCCTCCCTGTTCCACATCCTTGTCTTTATCATCAGACAAACTGAACTCCACTGATGGTGGATGGATGTTCACACCTGGGGGCTTCAGCTCCACGGATCCGGTTTCCAAAGCTGAGCCTGACTTTGTGTGTTTACTCTTAGGAAAGGTGATTCCAAACTTGTGTCCCTTTCCTTTGGTTTTTACTTTAGCTCCAGGTATCTCAGGTGGAGAGATATTCACCTGTCCCTCAAGTTGTCCTAGTTCCACTTTTTCTCCTGTCTCTGTATAAGCCTTTGTTTTCATGTGCGGAAACCTGAAGAACCATGTAAAGAAAGGAGAAATGAAGATGAATATAAATTCACTGATGTAATTGAGTCAGTACTAGTATTGTATTACATTAATCCTTAGAAATACCACTACACTATTGTTTACTGATTATTTTATTATTTTTGTACTACTTTCTGTCTGTGCACACATACTCGACCAGTAACAGCAGATTCTGGGTCTGACAATGTTCCTCAGCAAATCACACATGCTATTCAGTCAGTGCAGCAGGTAATGGCAACATTACACAGCACAAACAAGGCCAACCTGATCCTCCTCTTTGCCTTCCCCGTGGCTGCTGCTCCTCCAGCTCCTCCTGCGTCGACCTTCGTGCTCCTCCTCTGTTTGAATTTGGGGAGAGAAAACTCCACGTCCACGTCAGTCATCTCCAGCTTGGCGGGCATTCCCTCTATCACCAGCTCCTCTCTGTGCTTCTCTTTCAACCTCTTCAGACCAAAACGACCACCTCTCTTCTTCTTGGTCTTGAACGTCTTGGTGCCCTTCACACTCTGAAATACACAGAAACACACATGAATGACAGGAGGGTCAGCTGAAACATTTGAGGGTCTGGAACTTGAGTATGGCATTGTTCTCAATTAAATAAATCTGATTTCAAGCTCCAAAAGACTGGACTTAACGTTTACCTTATTTATAAACAATCGATCCAGAATTCAAGTGATGATTTAATGTATAAGTTGCATCAATGTGAAAGGATTTAATGAGGTATTTACCAAAGTCTGATTATAACAAGTTAAAAATGCTATTTTATTTGAAGCTACACAATACAGTTGAGAGACTGCATGCCACATATACATTCAGAATATTATTGATTACCATTTTGGCCATCTTGGCTTTGGGACCTTTGACCTCCACACTGGGAACTCGAGGCCGCATGCTGACCTCTGCTCCAGGGATGGTCCTCTTCAGCTGGAAGCTGACCTTATATGGCTCTGCACACTGAAGGATCTTCAGAGCGTCTTCATACTTCACATTGTCGAAGTAGACCTTGGCACTCAGCAGCTGGTCACCTTCACATGGAGAACAGTATGAATGAATGAGCCCAGTGTTAGAGCTGGAGTGTGGTACTTTTACATATGATGAATGTCCATTACATTAAGCCCTTTCTGAACAAGTTCACACAATACTGATAATACTGACAAGACAGATATATCAGAGTTTTTAAGTCTGTGGTTACCATCCTGCAATACTAGAAGGTGCATTCAGTAGGATGCAGATCTCCACCAGGCCTCCACCCTCCCAAACTAACAGCCAAGATGGTAGCAAAGATAGCAAAAATGGGATTTATTCATCCTGTATTGGGGCTGACATTAGGGATCATATCATGTCAGGTATGGAATTAATCTGCTGTTGCTCTGGTTCAAAGTGTGTAATGCATTAAACTCTTTGCTGTGATGCCAGGTTACATATTGATGAACAGAACAATCGTACTGGGTCACAAAGCCAGGACACACACTCACCATGGCTCAGAGTTTGCAGTGTACACATTTTATTTCTTTCATTTCTTATTACATTCATTCTAGTATGTCTAAGTGTTCTCTAAATGAAAGAGATGTGACCGCAGGTACCTTCCATCAGACTGAGATGTTTAGCAGCTGGTGAGTCTTTAAGGACGTCTTTAACAAAGATCCCTCGCTGTCCTCCACCAGTCACACTGTAGCCGCTGGCTCCAGCTTCTGCCTCCGTCTCCACCACGATTTCCACCGACTTAGAGGCTTCATCCCCACTCTAAAACACAGACACACAACTTTTACAATTTGGCCCAACATGGGAGAAAAATACAACAGCGAGTCCGTGGATGCAAAACATAACTTCTTACGTATTGACACCATTTGGAGCCACCAGTATGCACTGTTGCATCATGCAGCTTTAAGGATATGCATCACATAAGAAACTGACTGTTCTTCAGTCTGGTATTTCACTTTTTTCTTTACTGGATAGATTAAAAATTGGGTTTTAACACTGTTATATGCCTTGTTCACTTGCTTGAGTGAGTGCAAAGTGTATCGCATAGTTACTTCATACTTTACATCTGAATCCATTTTATCCATTAAGCTGTCAGGGAGGAAAGGTCACTCTATTCTTGGATTACATCCACTTTTCAAGTGACTGACCAAAGGAAATACTGTATCGTGTAGACGGCTCATAAAGAAAAAAGTCAATTGTGAATTTTATCAACCATGAGAGTGATTTTGTGTGCGTCGTCATCCAACTCCTTTAACATCAGTGTTTTATGGTCCAGTCACTGATCAACCACTGATACAAACAAAAACAGAAAATAATGACAGTGTTTATCAGACTCCTGCTGACCGTCTGCTCGTCTGTGGGCTCCAAGTCCATCTCTGGTTGGGCCAGTTGGCAGGTCGACTCTCTTAGATGACTTCTCTTCTGACTCAACACCTGCTTCAGCTCTGCATGGAGCTTCTCCTTCTGCACCTTTGGACCACACAGAGAGCACAGGGCGAGACGATCTTTAAAGATGCTGATGCTGATGTCATATTGTGTAAACAGGAAATGTGTGTATCACTAATAGTTGTCACTGATATGTTTCACTGCAGTTGTTCTGTGTGGAAAACACCTGAACTGACATTTCTGTTTAAAACCAGCAGGCGTCCCTGTCCTAAACTACTAAAATGCTAACGTATTCCTTTTTGGGCCATGAATGTGGGTCAGAGTGTTTTCAGCCGCTCTGAGGCCTCGACACCTGCAGCTGGTTTCAGATCCGCCACATTCGGATCTTTTTTTGTTGTTGACTTTGCGCCCAGCAGCTGGCAGTCACCTGCTGCACTGTGAAAAGGCCACGACTGGCATCTGTGCTGAGCTGGGAGAAATGAAAGGTTGTTTATGTGGTGGACAATGACCTCAGCAGATTGGGCCTGGACTATTGTGGTCCACTTTGTATGGGCCTGGTGGCTGCTGAGGTCACGAGGTCAGTCATGATGCTGCGTTCCCCTTTCTAAATATATTTGAAGGACAAGTTTGTAAAGATTTCAGGATTATCTGTATGTGACTGGAGCCTTGAGGGTCCTGAAGTCAAGATCAGAAGGGTTCACCTCGGTCCACATAAAGAAAATCAGTGGCAGCGTCCAGCAGGAGCATAACTGCTCATAAAGATCCGGTGAAATGCCACCGGATCGCTAATATGCCAATGTTAGTGTGCTAACATTTGCTAGCATCTCAGCATCATTTCTCTCCTTCTTCTTTTCTGAGGACACCTTCATCAACACACAACACATCTCCAGAGATGGATGCGTATTCATGACTTTCCTCCTGTGTGTCACTGTTTGTGTATCTGAGTAGTGACTGAATGCAGACGTTTTGTGTGTGTTTTGCAGAGTGTGTGTGAGCCTCACCACTCTCTCTGGGCTCTCCTGTTCGTCTGTGGAGCCGCTGTGGTGAGGGTTGCGTTGTGGGGCAGAGGGGGATCTGTTAGAGGGGGGCGACCGCCTCTTGTCTTTTACCTGTCCACACAGTAGAAGATAGAGTTAAGTCGCTTGGAGGTGTTCATGCAGCAGCGGTTTTCAGCGTGGTTTTGCCCTTTAACTCAACTAACAAGATTATTTGAGTCTCCGCAGCAGCTTTGTACTGCAGCTTCTGGGAGACTGGAAGGGGAAAATCTAAAGAAAATGGGCTCCACAGTGTGAATTTTCTCAATTTATTTCAACATCCACTGACATTTTCAGCTTTCAACCTTCCACTGATGCAGTAAAGCTACTCAACAGAAGAAAAATGGCCGTGCTGGAAGCTCCTGGCTCCCAGGTTTGAGTGTACATTACAGCCTGCATGTGAGCTTTCTCTGCCAGGACTTGAAAAGGAAACCCAAGCTGTGGGCTTGTTGTACTCTGTCAGGGTCTCTTGACGCTGACATTGTGCTGCTACTACCAGTCCACCGGAGGATGTGGTCACGACAAGCCACAAATTAAAGTCTGAAGGAGTTACTGACAACTGAGACAACATGGATTTATTTATAATGTGTGTGTTTTGTTGCCCTGACTGCCACAGCTGGACTTTTTTTTAGCTGCACTGAAACAAACTGAACTACCTCTTACCTCCTCTCTGGAGGAAACATCATATTCCAGCCCCCCATATCTCCTTCCTCCACTTGCTTCATAAACTCTCACATAGCAAATCTTGTAAAAACATCCTGTTTTAGCTCTTCACTTGTTTTCAGGCTGCCGTGACCTCTGAACCTCAACCAAGAGATTTCCGGAGCGGATTCAGCAAATTCCTGAAAGAAGTTTGTGCCAATCAAATATCTCTTCTCAGTCCTCTCTTACACACCGTTGTCGTATCTGTTGTTGTGGGAAAATCAGTAAACGCACACTTACTGTAATAATCTACCTGATTTCTTCACAATGCAAACACACACATTTACACACAAACACACATTCAGGAAGTGAGAATGATTTAGCACCCTGAATATGAGGTTAAGTACACAATCAAAAACCACGTATAACTCTCTTCATAAAGTGTCATAATGCACTAAACATTAAACACATCCTGAGCAGCAACACACAGCAAACATCTGTCGACACTCATTTCTGTCTCATAAAGGATCGCTTCTTTAAGAGTCTTCTGCATATTCAGAGCTGAAGTGCAGCCTGTTATTACCCACTGGAGGACAGATGGTGCTTTGAAGGGGATTGAACAGAGAAGGAAAACATAACATCTCTTATCAGTGAATACTCATGCAGACTGTTGATGTAGTTTGTCATGTTGATGGTCATTATTCCATTTTTAAGACCTCAAATCTTCCATCGTTAATATATTACGGCTGTATGGTCTGTGTTTACTTACGGCTGGGTCTCTGGTCTGGCTGAAAACATGGCTGTCCTCTTGGTCTCTTTCAGAGTCTGAAACAGGAAAAAAACAACAGGTCATTCTGCTTTTTGCAATAACTTAGTGCTCGTCCAGTTAAATTAGAAGATGCTGCAGATAATTGCTCATTTTAACATTTTCAATAAATATAGTTTAAGAGGACATTTAATACATAAAGCAGCATCTTTATACAAGATGACACCAGTCAACACATGCCATCAAACCAGCTCTGTATCATGTAACAGTGAATTAGCTCCAGTGGCGTTCTTAAGAAAGTGTAACCTCAGGTGTTCATGTCGGGCTTGTGCATATGGAGTTGAAGCGTCTGCTATAGTGACATGGCTGTCAGTCTGAGGCTTCTGGGATGGCGGTCTTGAGATTCTTTCCGTAGTCGTGGTCATGCCCCTGCACAGGCTACGTGAGCCCAAACCATCCAAACTCTCCACTCAGACACTTTTAACGTACCAGTGGTACTTCTCCAGCAGCCCCAAGACGGAGCCAAATAGTGAAGTGTCTCACTTAAAGAGAGCACCCCCCCCCCCCCAAGCTGCTGCAAAGATGTGCAAGTTAAGTTTCATGAGATGTTCTTGTTTGCTGTGGTACTGAAATAGCTTTCTTTACTTTTCAGACAATGCACTTGCATCAGGCACCACTGTATAAACAGCATATGAACCGCAAGTTTTACACTGATTACGGGCTTGCAGGGATGTAACTGTTGCAGACAAATACAGTAAAGCAGACTAGACCAGGACCAGACTCCTGACCAGATTCCATGGCTCGCTTCCTGATGCTTTGATGTCCACGCAGACATTTAAGGCTGCCAGGCGTGAACTGTTTTCAAACCCATTTGATATCCATCAAGCAGGCACCACGAAGAGCTGATGCGAGCTATAAAAGCAGGAATGATGCCAGCAGGAACCAACGAAGCTATGCGTTTGCAGCACCAGATATAAAACACACGTAACACACATCAGGTGGATGACTGCTTGAAGAGCTTTGGTGTATTAAAAATCAAAGTTGTGAAACTATGACGCGCTGATGGGACCTTAAGAGCAACGCTGAGGCCTGTAGTGTGTAAAACCCGCAGCATCTGGACATCGAGTACATTTTAAAACTTGAGATTTGAATCAGTCTGGCTGAATCAGACTGATTCAAACCCCTGGCCTTCTGTCCCTGCGGCCCCCAGCAATGCCATTCCTCACAGTCCGGCCTTCATGTGATCACTTTTTTAACTGCCTTAGCTTAGCTATGTGTGTGTATTTGTGTCTGTGCAAGGCAGAAAACCCATCTGTGTGTTTGAATGTGTGCGTGTGTTTGGACGTGTAGAATGTCAGCGTGGATGTCGTGCCTGTTTGGGTGGGTTGGAGGTATCTGGTATCTGGGAGGTCACAGGAACACATAACACACATTCACTGCTGGCCAGCCGTCAGTGTAGCATGGAGCAGCAGGGACGGGCATTAACGGAGCAAGTTTGGTAGAATAGACCATTTACACAAGAAGTGATGAGAGCAGGGACTCCTGAACCCCCGACTCTGCTGCTCCTACAGTGCTAACGAGATATAACAACACACAACACAGCGGGTCCCATGTTGAGACTATAATCATCTGTTAATTCAGTGAGGATTTTCATTTCAGAATCAAACATTTGCGACTGAAAGATGCTACGAATTCATTGAAAAAGATGTGATTCTGGTGCATTTTCCAGTCATCAGAGGGTCTGTGTTTGATCCCTGGCCCCTGCAGTCTACATGTCAACGTGTCCTTGGCGAGATACTGAGCCCCAAATCAATCCCGATGTTCCCATTGGCGTGTGAGTGTGTGTTAACGGTTATCGCTCCTGATGAGCAGCTGGCACCTCGCATGGAAGCCTCTGCCACCAGTGTGCGAATGTGTGTGTGTGAATGTGTTTGGTAAGTGCTGTATTCATACAGACCACTTTTAAAAAAGTGCAGGTAGTTCAGCCCTTTCAAACACTGAGTTTTACACACTTTAGCTATTCGGACATGTTTTGCTCAATAAGCACCGTTTTGTCACGTTCTCCCCGAACAGAGATGTTCAGCTCGACGTGTTGAGATCAAGGCTTTCTAGCTATTATTTTTGTGCTGAGTGACAGTCATCATATCAGCAGCAATAACAGGTGCAACCACTACAGCGCAGTGCTAATGGCCTGAAAGTGGCAGTCAGAGTACAAATTGGCAGCCGTCAGTGTTTCATTTACCTCCAGGAGACACAACAGTGATGGTCTGGTTGGTTATCAAAGTGGTTTTTTCCAGTCTTAAAACATGTTTAATCAAGTTTCCTGAGCTCTGGGTTTATAGAGTGTACTCACACCTCTAGAGGAAAACTGAATATTCCAGTTTGAATAAGAATATGATTATCAGCTGTGATGGGACTGGTGGAGGTTTGCACCTGACACCAGCTTTAAACTGCAGCTCTGTGTGACAGACAGACTGCAGCAGGTGGAGGAGGTGGCACTCCCTGGATGGAGCAGAGGAATGGAGGGATGGCAGAGGAGGAGGAGGAGGTGAAGATTTGAAATGCCATACAGCCCAGTCTTATTATAGATCAGACTCACACATCTGCAGGCCTGCACATGCCGACGACTGGCCAATCAGCACGGACCCTCACCCGTCTGCATGTAGGTGCAGAGCAGTGAAGTGGGATTATATCATGTAATCTCAATCTTAACATCACTCAATGTACCTTCATTTGTACAAAACAAACCGAACACTGTCCCATCTGTTTCTGGGCAGTCTGTATTAAATGTCTTCTTTAATTATGTTTAAGCATAATTAGCTCAGAGAGGCAGATTTCACCTCAAAGGATAAATAAAGAAAAACAAGTAAACAAGTGCTTACTCAGTCTGCAGAGTCGTTTGTATTGGTACTGTGGCACGGATCAGCATCAAAGATACAAACGATCACAGATCCAGTCTGAGTCTTTACATTCAGACGGTCACATCCACAGACTGAACACACAGGCGCCGAATCTGATCAAAGTGCTTTGCACCAAAACAGCCGAGTCAAAGAGACAAAAGCCGTGAAAAGATAACCAAGAGGATGAATCAGAGCACAAACAAGTTTGTTTCCTGTCTGGAAGGCTGCACACCCCGAGACTATTTATGACAAACTGAATGTCTCTTATCATTTTCTACAGATTCTGCATCGTAAATTAAAATGAATAATCATCTTTTCAGTCGGTGGGAGACGTTTAAATTCCTAAAAACGTTGTGGGTAAGAGGCAGAGCATCCTCTTAATATGATCCAAGGCAGCTACTCTGCAGCTGAAGAGTCTCAGTTCTTGCTGCCTGACTCATGATGGGCTCTGAATTTGAAGATTAAAGGACGAACCAGAAAGCTGAGGAGCTTGTTGGTGCTGTCAGCCACTCTGCAGTTTGTCTTGCAGGATTACGCCGTCTCCAGTGGTAATGTGGGCGGGTTTGTTAGTGAGGTCACGGAGAGGAAAAGACATCTCAAACTCAGCACCTTTCAACTCCAGCACAGTTTGTGTGAAAGGCTTACTCACAACAAAATGACGCTTCACTTTCTAAGTCAGTTTAGCATGTCATCAAAAAAGAAAGAAAAAACTTAAGATATTCACACCAAGAGGCTGCACGGCGGCAACATTTCTGTCCTTAAGGGGCTTAGTGAGCTCTACCTCACACCGAATGAGCAGAGCCACACCACCAAACTGCAAGCAAGTTTCCATGAATGGTTAAACCATTGATGATGAGCATTTTATCACCTTTAAGGTTAAAGTTTTAAAGTCTTTAATCAGTGTTTTTATAATAACAAGTCTCAAATGGCCCACAGCTTCACTGTTTGGGCTCACTCTCATGGCATCGTTTCAGCAGGCAGCTGTTTTCAGAGAAAAAGCTCTGAAAACCAAATGTATGATATCTGCTCAGCTCCAAACGGCAGACAAACAGTTTGAGACTTACTGCTGAACATAAAGGAGCAGCTAAAGAGCCAGATATTTCCCTCAGGGGTTAGTAAAGACCAAACCCTTAGCTAAAAGAGAGTGAATATTGGACTTAAATTCACCAGGTGCACACAAACACGACTCCTAATGAATGACATTGTCGCTTCATAACTGCTGTAAACAGGCAACTGAAAATCTGAATCGGCTTTATTGGCAAGTGTGTGTACACATATAAGGAATATGACTCCAGTTTAAACACTGCACTCAATGTACATGCATAGGACAAGGACAAAGACAAAACCCCCCAAAAGACTGAACAACTGGTGATGAAATGGCAATGTTGTGATTACAACTTGTTTCTGCTGCCCCCAGGTGGTACAAAAAAAAAGGAAAGATGACCGTCATGGTTAACAAACCAGTGTTACTGGTCAAAATGGTCCCAGTTTTGAGGTTGATCCCTATCAGACCAGAAGGTAAGGGTTGTGATTACAGGAAGTAAACAGGTAAACAGGTGTGTTCATGTCTGTGACAGGATGCAAACTTCAGTCTACTCCATGAAAGCCATAAACTGCTTCCTGCATTGGCCCATATGGACGTAACCTCTAGGGACACCAGGTTTGTACTACAGTACACTACTTTGCAACCATTCCAACAACTGCAAGAAGCGCTTGTCAGGAAATCCTCTAACCACAGTTCACTCCGAGAGGCAACACCTTTGTCTGGTGAGGACAGCCTCTTTAAAAGCTTGACTGATAGCGGTGACCCTCAGATGGGTCCAGACCTCTGTCAGGGAACACGACGGTGCGATGTGAGCTGAACGGTTTTTGCCGTCCTGCGGTGACTTAGATCAGCAGCCTTGTGAAAGTGACCCTGCTGCTCTAATCCTGCTCACAGGCTGCTCTAAGCCCATTCGAGATGGACAACTTAATGATGTTATAGTTGGCTCGGTAATGGCAGGACTCGAGCATCAGGTGTCAACCCAAAGAAAACAAGCACCTATCTGCCCTTTAAAACGCTGATAACATTTCTTTGACATAACGTGCTGCGGCACATGAGGGACAGCTGAGGATGTGAGTTTGTGATTTATTTGTGGACTGAGGTATTATCAGCAGAGGCCAGATATAGACAAAAATAGGTTTTCTCCTCTGTACTTACATAAGAGCACACAGAGGAAGTACCGCTACACTTTTCACAATTGGTGGCAGCCTGAGTACGAAACACAAAACCTTATTGGATCTAATTTTAGGACAATCCCAAGACCAGAGGAGGGAAACGGTTTCTGTTCCAGACGCGGACTGAAGGCAAAAACCCCAACGGTGTTCTTAAAAAAACACACGGAAATGTAGAAATCAGCATCGCTGGATTGTCTGAAAAACAGGGGAGCTGAGGGGAAGTGACGGGTCAGCGTCAGGACAGCAGACGTGACAAATTAGAGGGAATAGAGTGTGAAAAGGACGCTGCTGTAAGATTGAAAAACATCAAAGAGTCAATCTGGAAATGAAAGTGGAATGAATGAATTTACTGTGCGGTGCTGTGAGATAACGAAGAGACACGAGGGCGCTGTGTTTGTGAGCTTGCATAAGTAGAGGCAGGAGATTTCCTCTCCTTGATTTCCTCTCATTTTTCATGGAGACAAATCAAACATTGTTCAGTCGTTATCGTGTCATCGTCACAACGTCTCCATGACAGACTCTGGTCAAACAAACCCGAGGGTTGACTCCAGCATGAATGGACGTTATCAAAGATAGACAACAGTTAAAGGGTCACTTCACTTCACTTTCACGCCTCATCACTCAGTTTCACACACGTGCCACAAGGCTGCAGGTGCAGGAAGTAACACACACCTGCACAGCAAGTGACATTATTCTCACACACACAGAGGATGAAGGTATTTAAGTGATATGTCTTCCCTCCTTTTCCTTTTGTGATGTGTCCCCCTTGCCCTGTGTCTCCTGTCCGTCCAGGCCTGATCATTGCTGCTAATCACGCAATCAAGACCCACCTGCTGCCGCTGAATTTAAGCACCAGCTCTGCATCCAGTATTCGCCAAATCGTCCATCAATCCACAGGGTAACGACTGGGACTCCCGCTTTTTGTATTTTCGCTTGTGCTTTTGTCCTCTTGCCTGTTTCATGTGCCTCAGGTTCATACCCTCCACCTGCCCCAGCTGCGATTTGGACTCGTTATCTGCTCTCAGCCCATTCACCTGCAATGCTTTGGATCATCTACATTTTGAGCATTCGTTAAATCATTGTTTTACTCCTGGCTCTGTGTCTGAGCTCAGTATTTGGGTAAAGTTTCTCCTGAATAAGACCTAACAGGTTCTGTTGACCAAGCTCAGTTGAGACACTGTAGGTTGCTTGTAAGTGAATGGACAAAGTGTGCTGTCAAAGCTCAGTGGCAGAGGGACGCCTCTGGACTCCCACCGCGGCCACCCCGAGCTGAACGTTCAGGAAGCGTTGCTGCTGTGAGCCACTTTAGATAAAAGCATCCTTCAGACAGCACAACGTCCAAACCATTCAAGATTAGTGAGACAGATCACAGGGTGTCTCCTGGCTATTTGAGACATCAGATGGACTAAACAAGACACGCCTGCTGGCATAAGCCTCTGGACCTCTGGACAGGAAATGCCTCCATGTAAACAGGAAACACAGGTTTCTGACAGATACACTTCTCACATGGTGATAGACACACACAGCTCAGGTCGTCTGAGGATAAAGATTTGCCACCATTTGTCAGGTTGGGGATTAAATCTATTTAAATAACATCCTGAATATGAAATGACATGTGCTCTCCAGGCATTCGTTCACTCCAGTCATCTTCCTTCCTAAAAAATCCTCTTGCCTCTGTGTACACTGAGGGAAGTTCACCGTGGTACGTACGTCAAGCAGCGTTTCCTCATGAGGTCTCCCTCATGAACCACCCAATCAACTCTTGACCCTACTTCCTGGTCTAAAATTAACCCCACCCACAACCGCAAGCACCACCACCCAAAGTCTGTCGCCAGGAAACTGCTATCATCATCCATCATCTGGTTTTTGACGTCATTTACTCTCAGCTCATGGATGCACACACTAATCATGCCCGCCGCTGCACATCGTCCAGAGCAACATCCACAATAACAAAATGCCCCAAGACTTTATTTGCAGCATCAGACTCAGACCTGTGATCCCTGTGACATCCTGTTCCGACAGAAATAGTGGTCACTGGCCTCCATTTAAACAAGTCCAGCTGGAGTAAACAGGAGTTATGCAGCTACCATTATGATACAGAGACATTAACAACCTTTTGGACAGATTTAATGGAAAATCTGCCTAAACTAGTGAAAATATCAGTTTCAAGGAGCCAAATTAGAACATATGTTAAAAATGAAGGCAAGACAAACACCTGACCAGGAATGTCCTTGTGCAGAATGTGCTGGAAAGTCTTTTAGATTAGCTTGTTACTGAGATTTAATCAGAAAACTTGATAAGCACCAATATCTGCTGCCCAAAAATCACCCAGTACATGCATTACGTAACCCAGTGCCACACATATGTTGGCGATCCTCCGTCACAGAGCGAGTGTGTTTTGGCTACAGCAGCCTCTGAACCCACTTTGGGCCATCGTACATACCAGGCTGGTGTGTGAGCTCTGCGGTGGAGCTGGAATTGGGGGGCAAACAGATCCTGTGACCGTCACACTGCAGCTGTCGCTGGTGTGTAACATTAAGACAGGGGCTATTTGAAATGACTGCGTGTTGCCACCAGCAGCTCTGTCAGCTCTGCTGTGCAGCATTTAAACGTATTTTTCTCTGGGACGCTCTGCAGTTACCATAATCTAGAGTTTAGGTGCTTTTCTCTAAATGTTTTGGCACGTGTGACCACTTCCAGAGGCCCCACCCAGCTGGCTCTCCTCCAGGTTTAAATAAACTCTACGAATAATTATCAAGTGTTATTGGACCCAGGTCTGATTACAAAACACTCTTATAAACTTGGAGTCATAGTGACATGCCACGCTGCAAATAGTTACCGTGAATCTCAGTGAATGCTCAAGTGTTTGTAACCAGCAACTGGCCTGTTGGAATAAACACAAGTGGCAGCTGTCTTACTAGAACTGTCTACTTTTAAACAGCATGCTATTGTTATCCTCTCCGAAGTCAGCAATGTGGAGTCTGCAGGCTGCTACATAAACTATTCTGCATAGCTGCACAGCTCCTGAGCTGCCAAATGCTGAAGCAATAGTTCAGAAAATAAAGCAAGCTCTCAGGCTGATTTAAAACTAAATTATACAGACGCAGAGCACACTCAGAGCAACAAAGGCACGGCGGCTGAAGACGCATTAATACTGCTGCTACTCCAGAAAATGAGTCCCCTTCAACCATGACTTCTAACAGCAGCTCTCCTCTCTGCACAGAGCCTTCAGGTATCAGCAGACTGCACCGTGTCATCAGCACAGAGGCTTAAAGGAAACCACATCCACCCCACCTACCTTAATTCTCAGTCTCAGTGTGCCTCCGCCAGTGGTTCATAGGTGACAGACCTCCACCTGCAGCAGCACAGCTTAACTCTCAGCCTGTCTCACTTCTTATCTCCGTACAGCTGCCTCTCTCTGGCGTTCACTTCCTGTCTGCCCTCAGCTGCTCTCCTTCCCTTCTTGTTCTTATTGGTGGTGTTTTTATTCTTTTCCCCCTCTTTCTGTCTGGGGTCTTTGCCCCTTGTCACCAGCCAGCCTGTTGCTCCCCTCACTGAAGCCTCAGGCCTGGCCCAGGCCCATGGCATCTCTGGGACGGACGCATCCAGCCACGCGATTGGCCGGAGGACAGAGCGATGCCCCCATATTAGGGCAGAAACAGGCGGGGCTGTGATAAAGGAGGGAGGAGAAGATAACAAAATTTGTGACATAGTCGACCGTCTGTCTGAGCAGTGAAGCAACTGACTGTTTGTCTCTGTGCTTGTCAGATGCCTGCAGCATGTCTCCACGCACAAACCAGCCAAGTGGCTGTTTAAACTCCACCATTATCGAAGGAGTCTGACAATTCACACACGAGAGCTCGGAGGTGACTCTTATCATGTCAAAGTTGACAAAATGAGAACTTGTTGCAGCTCTTGAACTAACCGGCACATTGATTTTAAATGATCTGAGGACTTTGTTGTCTTTGTCTTTTACAGGAGACCAGCAATAATGGATAATGCTCCTCATCTACCATCCAGTCATATGTTGCTTAATATGCAAGTTGTCCAATGGGACAGACGTACTGTTTTCACGGTGGTGAAATAAAAAACAAGCATTTTGTGTGTTTTCTTTGCAGGAAGTGTCTGCTGGTTGTTCAGATCTCACTTCAAACACAGAAATAAACCAGGAAACAGGCTCTAATGAAATCCCGCCGGTTTCTCGAAATGCCTCGATGAACTTTCCAACAAGTGATGTCGGGAAGTTATTTTTATCACAAATGGCTTTAAATAGGAACAGCAGGCCGTGGATATCGTTTTAGAGAAAGTGCGACGTTTCCTTTCAGCTGCAGCTGCTGTAATGAGCTGAACAATGTGTGTGTGTGTGTGTGTGTGTGTGTGTGTGTGTGTGTGTGTGTATTTGTTCCCCTCCCTGTATTTACATATGATTTATAGAAAACCAGCAGAGGCAAATATGAGAAAATTTAGAAGCGCCAGGCGATGAATCAAAGTCCTCCCAGCCGCCCATGAGCAGATTATAAAACAACAGCCCCCCCTGGACAGAGACGTGTGAAAGGCCCCCCAGCATGGGAACAAGGCAGCCAGGCCTGCAGGTGAAGCCCAGGGGGTTGTTATATGACACTCTGCTGAACGCCGTCAGCTGGGTGGGGTTCAGCGTCTTGTTCATGCAGGCTTTGGCGTGGTGGATGCTGGACGACGTGAGGGCTTGATCCTCAGGTGTTAAACCCGTATATAGGCACTGCATCCAGGCTCATATCCAGCACCTGCCACCCGGAGAGAACATCCAAGGTGGCACTAATGCGAACAAAGCAAGAGTGACACCACTTCATGCTCACTGAGGTGAAGTGAAGTGGAGAGCTGGATAAAACCAGCTTGACTGACACTGCAATCCCAAACATTGGGGGTGTTAAGCATATCCGCCTGCAGATTCTGCCTCAAAATGATAAAAAAAACATCTTTTACATATTTATGAAGATTATAACAAACTAAAGTTCAGTTCTACAAAGAAGGTGCTCATAGGACTTCACATTCATGTCTGTGTGAGACATCAGAGTTCATCTGATTCAACTGTAATGCACGATGTCTCGACGCTCTCCAGCCAGTTTGGAAGAGACGGCAGCACTGACCTCTCTGATTGTTAATAATGTTATTGCATGCCTAAATAACACAAGCAGCAGAGAGGCGGGGATTAAAGTGTGTGATTAAAAGTTTAGATTTTACAGTTTATGAACTGCTGTTGGTAGTCTGCTCGTCATGTCAGCATGCATCCCATTTGGTGTTTACAATCCTGAGCACACTGTTTCCAGTCCCACCTGCTTTTTGCCTCAGCATGCAAGTTAATTTCAGTTAAAATCCAGACTGGCTGCACCTTCATGTGAGAGCTGCATGGAGCTAAGTCACTAATTACATGAGGTCACAAAGTGTGCAGACTAATGAAAAGTTGTGAGTTATCCTACCGTGGTAGACTAAACTATACAAAACATTAGCTGTTTGCACTTCTCAAATATGAAGAATTTCAAGTTTTCTCTTATTATTTCAGTCTCATTTGAATCACTTATAATAATAATCATTGTAATGCAGCCTTAGTCTCAATAAAAATGGTTGTGACTGTTCAAGTTCTCATATGTTCAAACACTGTAGCCTCTGCACGACTGCAGCACACCTGTGCAGGTGTTTTCACTCGTTTTCTTTCTCCTCTGGACTGTGAGCATGTATAAACTACACTTGATTGACATCTCCTTCCCTTAGTTCATGAAGTTTGTTGTCCTATCGTAAGTCCACCAAACTACAGCCTGAGCAGAGGTCTGATTAGCCAAAACAGGTGCACACATCCTCATTACAGACCCCAGGACTTTATAGACCACATTCGACTGCCCCTGCCACCAAACCAGTAACCCCCAGACCCCAGTAAAACCCCATCCAGCCCTGTGCCCAGCCCACCGCTCTACACATGAACCATGGATGTGTCTGTTGCCAGCGAGCTGGGCAGAGGTGGGGTGGTAGGGGGAGATACTGTCAGCACAGATCAGGCAGCCAGCACTGTGTCAGCTAACATGGCCATTGTTGCCCTCCAGCTCCCACACAAAGCCAGGATTTAGACATGGGGGAGGCCTGGTCGCCTGAAACAAGGGCTGGGCCGGACAGGGGAGGGATGAGGGTGGGGGGTGGGATGGGGGGGGGTATGTATATTTATATGTATTTTTCTGTTGTGGTAACTCATTACTTTTGGTGATTTTCATGTTTTCACTTGAAGTATTAGATGTTCCAAAAAGTCTCGTCTTCAAGTTGAAATCCAGGCGTCTTTTCGGGACTTCGAGGCTTTCACCTGCGTACAGTGATGGTGGAATGATGCGACTTTTCTGATGGACGGGAGCGAGGACGGTCAGGAGAGCTGAAGGAGGACTGAGGAGACGAGCGAGGGAGGGGTGGTGTGTGTTGACGGGGGAGGAGGCGCAGCTCGGTTGGCATGGGGCACGACGTCCCACCAGACCTCAGCTATGCCCCCGTCAGCGCTTACATGAGCCAGGAAACTGGAGCAGTGTGTGTGTGTGTGTGTGTGTGTGTGTGTGTGTGTGTGTGTGTGTGTTACGGTAAAAAACAAACATGCCTGGTCTGGGAGTGGAGCCTGAGAGGGGAAGATAGCTACAGGGTCTTCAGGCGTTATTATGCCAACAGTGGCTTCAGCCAACAGCTGATTTCTGATTGGCTAGAAGGTGTCAATCACAACTGCTATATTATGACACTACAAATGTTCATCTGCTCAACAGTTTAAACCACTATTAAACAAGTTCACAGCATCATTACACTAAAGGTAACTGAGGATACGGAGTCCTTAAACTCAGGATCAGATCATACTCCAAACATAAACGCAGGTAAACTCCTTTCACATTGAAAGTAGATGAGATTGGTGTCACATTTGAGGTCGCAAATGAGCCAGAAAACAACCAACAGGTGGTTACTTTTTTCTGCTTTTCATGAGACGATGATGCGAGATGGAAACAGAGTGCAACGAGTAAACAATTTAGTTTGATATCAGGCAATAAATAAACGTCAATGTCTGGAACTCCAACCTGCGTCATCATTGTGCCAGAAAAGAGTGTAAATGAGCATGTCTGCCGGGGCATCATGTTTCCATCACTGCCATTAATGCAGAGTCATTGGACCTGGGAATGAATGCCGATTGTACCATTTCCTACTAAATCCAGATGTTTGTGAGTGTTTTTCAGAGGCCACAGAAGACTCCTGAAAGTTCGCTCATAGTGCTACACTCATTTGTTCAAGCTGAAGGTTCCTCAGATTGTTGTGTAATAAATGAAAATAAAGATGTAGAGAAACAAGCTCAAACTTCGCCTCCTTTCTCACCTTCATGCAGTCGACCAATCAGGGCTTCACCTTGACCTGCAACTGAACGACCTCTCTGGTGCTGACTTGACCTCAAATAGCCAACGAGTCACTAACTTTCAGTTGGCGATTAGAAACCTCATCAATCAATGACAGCATGTTATTTATCATCACAAGGAGTTACGATAAGCTGTCGGGCAGATTCAGATGTGAGCGAGCATCAGCCACAGCGTCAGCAAATACTGAAGAGCCTGGTGCAGTGTGGTACCCCAACAAATGAGCATAAGATGACACTGAAACTCTGTAACTGAGACTTTAGACTGAGCTTCAGCTCCTGCATCATCAAAACTTGAAATCCATCCACAAAACCACAAAACAGCCACATCATAATAGCGTTCTGTGTCTCTCTTCATGTCCCTGAGTCTCCACTGGTTTCCTCACTGCACGTCACTCAAGGTCTTAATCATCAGGTACAGACCTTGTATCTAAATGCGAACTCGACTCTTGCATCAAAATTTGCAGGAGAGGATCAAAACTACATTTGCAAACAAGCCAAAAAAGAAGCAGTTTGAGGCTGAAATAGTGAAAGAAAAGGTGCTGTGATGATGGAGGGTGATGGGTGTGGACATCTGCCTTCAGCTCTGCCAACAGTGGCTCTGATTCTGAGCTCTGTGTTTAAAGGCTGACTTATTGATATGAACAAACCCATGAATTATCAAACATTTTCAGCAGCCTAACCTTAACCAAAGCTTAAATCCAGATATATTAGAGATTCAAGGGATGAAGTACCACTAAACTTTAAAGTACCTCCAAAAGCCAAACCAGCTTTGACGATTGCATGACAATAACCAGCCAGTCTTTGCATGTTACATGTATGTTTTGGGAGGTTATGGTGCTCCAAACAGTAGAGGAAGACACTTATTCATCCTGACCTGCATTGGAGGAAGGTGTCCAGGTGACTCTGAATATTCCACGCAGACACTCACACATGGTCCGCAGCAGGAAGCCGATGGAGGAAACGCAGCGATTGAGCAGCCCACACACGGGCCGTGGGGCTGGGAGAGCTGGGCGGCAGAGCTGGGGGCGGCAGGTGGGTGTCTGAGGCAATCTGGGGGTTGGTTTGACTGTTTGGGCCCACGGGAGACCGAGCTACGGCGTCAGCGTGGATCACAAATAGAAAAGCGAGAGAGAGAGAGAGAGAGAGGGTGTAGGGGTCCCAGGGTTGGGAGAGAGGGGGATGGAGGGATGGAGAAAGAGGGATGGAGAGCACAGAGAGGAGGGGAGGGATCAACAGAGAGAGAGACAGAAAGAGAGGAAGACCGAAGAAGAGGGGCACTGTCTCATCAGTGTGTGTACATATCAACATATGGACCAGTGAACTTTCTTTTTCTTTCCCAAACCACCATAGAGTGAGACATAGATATTGTGTGTGTGTGTGTGTGTGTGTGTGTGTGTGTGTGTGTGTGTGTGTGTGTGTGTGTGTGTGTGTGTCAGAGAGGCGACAGCAGCGAGACAGAATAGGGGTGTATTAGCACTAGTGGACAGTCAGCAGTTTGCTGCAGCCCTGGACAAAGCCCGGCCCCATTGTTTGTGGTGCTGGAGGCTTTAGCGGTGGCCCAGCAGGGCCTTGTTACTGGGCTTAGAGGGGCTGGACACTGGATACCAGTCAGACACAACCACAGTCAACACACATCGAACGGGGCAACACAACCTCTGCTTATGGCTGTTTATCACGACCAGAAAATGAATGTAGTGGTTAAGGCTGACTTCATTATATCCACAAAAGGCCTCAGTCATGTCCTGAAACAGCTCAGGGGTGTAGACTGGGGTGTCAAACATTAGTCAAACAGGTGTAAATGATGGATTTATTGGGGACTATTTTTGAATTGAAGCACATTTTGGTGAGTTTGGAGGTGGAGTGAAGCAGTAGTGAAGCTTTATTGGACAGAGGAATGAGATACATCAGCCTCTGGATACACAGAGAAGCTGTTAGTTGGATCAGGTCATTGCTGCTTTTGTGTTTTCATGCGATTTTGTTGACTTGTCCTGATTACTGACACAAACAAAACATAAATAAAAACTGAATTATTTATTAAAAATTCTAAAATGCACTCAATGGGCTCTTCAAATAATGGATTTCATTGTTATTATTGACCTTTCTCTATAAATAAGTTTTAAAAATGCTTGGAAGCAGGCTGAGAGTACATGAGATGGACAGCCTCACTGGCCAATCAGAGGCAAGGAGTGGGAGGGGCTCAGATCCTTTATCCTTGTTAGAGAACCTGACCTGAACAGGGTGGACGGTCTTCAGACTGGATGCTGTGGATTCAGCTGGAAACAAAACCATCAACAAAAGAATAAAACATGAAGAAAAATAATTTCAACTTATTGCATCAGTGGTTGATTTCTCCAGATTTCTTCATTAATTATTTCAGATTTATTTAGTACATTTCCTCATGTCCAAAGTCACCAAAGGGTGCATCTTGGTGCTGAACTTTGCATCTCCAGCTACAGTAGATGTCATCATTTGTACCTGTGAGACCGATGATGTAATTCCTGTGAGAAACAGGAAGCCATGGGTTTGTCTGTGACGGCTGCTCATCTCTGGAGCCTATTAGTCCAACAGTGTTTCTAGGCCAAGTCATTATCTCCGTCTCCAGCCGCCAGCCTGAGCCCTCGTCTCTCCAGCTGTGGCTGCTTCACACAGCCTGCCTCATCCTGTTAGAGGGTTTTCATGCTGATGCTGCACCGTGAGCTCCAGAGAGAAGTCATTTTTTCCCTGTGTGATCATCTCTGCATTGTGTTGCACAGCTGCATTTCATGCAAAGACCGAGCAGTTTGCATGTTTAGCAGGTGACGTGTAGTTATGAAGCTACTGATCCTTGTGCTGCATGTTCGGCTCGGCATTACATCACATTTATATCCACGGCCTATGTTGTGGGCAATAGTGGAGGTTTGGATAGCCATGAAGTGAGCCGAGCTCTTACAACAGAAACTAAAGTTTGTTAAGTCATTTTTGACATATAACAGCAGAGCCATCATGCCTGCACTCACTCAGTCATCGCCTCACATTACTGCCATCTGGATGGAGATGCAGCACCTTCAAACGGACGCAGGAGTTTTGTCCCTGCTGCCACCGCTGCGTTAAACAAACAGCCTCGCTCATAATGTTGTGTGCTGGGGTGTATGAATGTATTCATGTCTCGTCTTTATCTGTATGCTGCTGAGTTTTCAGCTCCGTGTCTGTGTCGAACGGACAATAAAGTTTAAATCTAATTCTAAATCTTGCTTAATTCGTGCCTGTCTGTGCCCTCAAGAAATGTTAAGAATATCTTCCCTCTGCAGACTTTAAGGCTCAGGTCACACTATTTCCTACTTTGCTCCCATTGGACAAGAGTCATAACTCCTACGGCTGCTCGCTTTGGGGCGTTTGAGACGGCATAGTTTGACCAGGTGGTTTGTTTAGGTTCATCCTCTGAGGACCACATATAAAAAGGTTGACCTCTAATTTAACAAATTCAGACGTCTACCCCTCAGACAGAGAACATGTGACTCTCCATCAGGTCTCACTGTTAAATATAGTTTCTGTACTTATTAGAAACGACTGTGTTTGTGTGCAATATGCTTCAGTTAATCCCTACAAAGTGCAGAGTGGTTGAGAGCTGAGTCACACACACACACACACACACACACACACACACACACACACACACACACACACACACACACACACACACACACACACACACACGCTTCACACACAGATGAAGCCCTGAGAATCCTGTGGGTTTAACAGAAAGTGACTCAGAGGGATCACACAGGTTTTCTTCCCCTCGTGCCCACTCGCAGCTCAGACCTTCAGGCTTAAAAAGTTGCCGACAGCACTCCTCTACTTTCCCACCGTGCAGGCAGATGAATAATTCGTTTTGAGACACAGATCTTGATTTTTCTCACAACACAGTTGCTGCTGTTGGAAAGGCCACCAGAGGGGGAGCAGGAACGCAGACTGAGAAGACAAAGAAGACAGCGCTGACTGGATGAATCTCACATTGATTTTCAGGGCAATGGACAACTCTGGTCAGCAAAGACAACAAGAAATACCAAAGATACCAAAACTTTAAAAAAAAAATTTCAATTTATTTTTGACACTCAACACATTTTACATTTGGGCAAGGAGAGTCTTGTTACGCTGTGGGACTGCCAGCATCATCATGTGGGATTTGTGACAGATGTTACGAAGAGGCCTTCTTAGAGAGACCATCTTGGAAAAACAACTTTTGGCAATCGTCTTCAGTGCTTCAGAAAACTGATCAAAACATGGTATTAATGGTATTGCTGGGTTTAGGCATGATTTGGACCCAATAGCAGACACACAGACGAGGGGTGAGGGGTAAAATAGGAATTTATTGAGTCAATAGTGAAGAGACTCCAGGTATGCAGGAGACTTTTAGGTGGGAAGAGCAGGTGAGACACGAGGCACTGAGGTGCAGAGCAGCTCAGAGAAACGCTGGAGCGCACAGAGCTCAGGTGGAGTGAGGACAGAGTTGAAGACACGTGGTGGTGGAGGCACCGATGAGACAAGGTGGTGATGGCTGAGGACTAGAGTATTGAGGCAGGTGGAGCTGGAGATCGGTGCAGGACAAAGGAGAAAGACAAGAGATCAAGCACTGGTAATCGACACGAGAGGAACAAAAACTAAATACAAACTTAGTAAAAGCAGCCAACTGTACCACCAAGCGGCAGAAACAATCTGACGAGTCCTCTGCAGTCCACAGTCTTCATGCTGAGCTTGATTGTGATGAGTCCCAGCTGTGATGGATCCAGCTGGAGAGCCACGACCAGCCTCTGCCAATAAAGGACAACCAGGGACCAAAGCCCCATATCATGAGCACAGATATTTAGACTTTTAATAGACCTAAAGTCGCCGGTTACTTTCCTTTTTTCACGCAGGAAGAAGGTCCAACAGACAGTCTGAGCACTTATAGAGCATCTGTCACCACCACCATCTTCATGGGACAAGTATTTAGCTACGAGTATAATTACTTCATTGGTAGAGGGATTATACAGACAGCTGTTTGCATTTCTGTATTGTCCACTGATGGACAAATACAGTGAAAAAAACCCTTATTAATAATTTCTAGACAAGTGTAACTGCAGGCCTGGTGACTTATGAAGTGAGAAACTTATTGCTCTTAATTAACTACTTGCTCACTTTCTAATTATCATGTTATGCTAGTAAGCTATTAATTGTCATGCATTTCCCGCTCTATAATGAGCTGTCAAAGGGATTTTTCACGTCCTGGCAAATGCTCTCATTACTATCGCTACAAATGATAAAACTTAAACCTCTGTAAACTTTGCCTAATTAGCGAGTGGTTGCAAAGTCGCATATCATCCGTCCATCGTAACGTAACGTCTCAACAGTTCTGACGGTGTAGTGGAGCCCCATTTGCCCACACATCAGACAGCTGTGATGAGGAGCAGCCATGCTGAGGGGGAGACGTCCACCGTTTACTGTTTGCACCCTCGTCACCACATCTGTCTACGGAGAAGACACTGTGGTAATTAAAGTGCAGCTCGCTCTGCTTTCTCCTCGTCTGCACACTGCTCGTTATCACATTCACCTCTTGTTCAGTTCTAACTTCACTGACTGAAGTGAGTGCAGACTGTGCAGAGATGCATGGTTTTCTGCAGACGTCTCGTTCTGGGCTGTAATTTATACAAGATAAACATGCTAATTTAATTGTTGGAAGTCAAATCTTATCAGATCTTTTCAATAATAAAGAAAACCCATTCTGGAGCGCAAGTGCACAAACAACCCCCCCCCCACCAATAAACGCTCTCCTCCCACCCTGATGTTCCCACACTGCCTTTCACAATGACACACTCCTCAGAGCGGGCCACGTTCAAACACTTTATTCCTCAAAGAAACCACAGATTTGACATTTTCATGAAATTCACACACACACAAACAGACACACACATTTGTTGGGTCACTGGATGGGTGGGGGCTGCATGGTTTTGGATGATTAACAGGGAGACAGAAATAACCTCTTGGGTTGGGCTCCGCTGCGTTCCATGACCCCTGACGACACTAAATAGTTTACACACCGGGAAGTGACATGTTGGAGATACCTCCGCGGTGTGTGTGTGTGTGTGTGTGTGTGCATGTTTAGCTATATTTGTGAGGAGCAGCAAATGGCAGCCCACTATTCTTGGGCTTATACCAACCGTGATAAGTGCAGACGGGCTGTATCGTGAATCTTATCAGCGAGTGTGTATTTGAGTTAGAACGCCACCACCTCGCTCTCGGTCAGTCGGTGTGTGTTTGTGTGTGTTTGTGTCAGCCTGGTTCGCAGTCAGCAGAGACTGGGTGTGTTTGATTCTGTCATGCAGACACACCCATACACAGCAGGGTCCAGTGGACCACAGCTGGACTTTTTTTGGATATGAGTTTTTTGCTCAAACACCGAAATCTGGACTGTGATTCTGTTAAAAAGTGACTGCACAGAGATGAATTTAATCCAAATATAATGCCTCGTGGGCATTTATGATCATTTTCTTTCTTTTCTGGTGAATCTTTTGATTTGACCTGATTGTGCTGGACTCTGATTTCCGTCTGGATCCTTGAGCTGTGTACAGTCTGACAGTTTAAACCTGCACCAACACTGCACACCAGTGTTAGAGATCTGCCACTGCAACAAACACGCTCACACTGCAATGAAAGAAATCTAATCCTTCAGCAAAAATGCTAAATTATGATCTGAAATATGTGTAAAAACGATGTTATAGCTTATGTGGGTTTACTGTAAACAGGAAGTGGCGGCTGGTGAAGGCTCTCTCTTCTCATTGGTTGTGTCTTAAATGTCATTTGGACCTAAAAAATGTGACAGAATCAAAGTTTGTGCCTTCTGATTTATTTCTAGGCTTCTGGCTCTATTTTAATGCTGCCTTCAAGTGCTCCTTGTAAGGTCCTGATGCTAAATTTAGACGCTGCAACAATTTATAATTCAGCTGCTTTTAACCAGAAACAAAAAAGTGGATCATGTTTTGTTTGGTTAGAGGAATATGACAAAGAGTTTATCAGACTGAGGAGGAGAAACGGTCAGATTGGATGAAAGATACGGTTCTGTCATCGGTTTCTTGATTGATTGATTGATTGATTGATTGATTGATTGATTGAGCCAATACAAAACGGCCCAGGAAAAAACAATTTGAATATAATGACAAACATAAACACAACATGATAAATGCATCAGCATCAGTTTCAGTGGCTACACCACAATATTAAAATAATCATTTCATGCTTTTTCCTTAATTATCTTTCCGTCAGCTACATGAAACTGCATCATTTACCTCATAGGATGGATAGCTTCTGGATCACAGGTCAGTCGGAATATGGTTGACTGTAATAAAACGTGCACATGAGGTCAATGTGGAATAAACTGTCTTTAAAACCAGCAAAGATGTCATGACATGACTGTGAATGGACTGAGCGCAGAGAGCAGGATGATCGAACATACAGCGGGGAGACAGAGCAGGTCTGCGGGACACTGAGGACATCAGCGGGCTTGAAGCTGAGCGGAGGAGCTGAAACAGTTCAACTCAAACGACAGGAACACAGTGCTGTGACAGTACTCTGAATACTCCTCATACTGACACAGAGAGTGGCGCACGCGGTGCGTTAACGGAGTTTTAGGAAAAGTTTGATTATGGCTTTGAATGAACTCACTTGATGGATCGCGTCCGTCTCCCTCTGATCTATATGTCTGAGCTGTGGGTCTAATAATAGCCTACAGGAGTTGGATTTAGTCAAGGTCGACTGTAAGTTACTGGTCCTGTTTGGAACTTTAATCCACAATGAACACGCTTGATGGGAGAAATATTCCACTGAATAAAAACATTTCAATCAGCTTCGGAGCTGAAGCCGATTTGCTCCAGTATCCTCATACCTCGGCTCCTCAGAAACAGCCCTGGTTTGGAGCCCTACATGGAAACTTCGCAGCCTCACCCACAGAAAGTCGCAGCTTCGCGCGCCGAGCGGGCGGCAGCACGCGCTCGCGTTGCTCGTCCGTGATTCCAGCTGGTTTCAAACATTTTATCGTTACAATGATCAGTTTCAAAGCTGTCGAACACCCGCGACAGGCCAGCGGGGATGTGGGCTACAGCGGGGCTGGGAGCCACCATGTCCGCCCTGCTGACCGGTCCCGGCGCCGTTAACGCTCCTCCTCCGCGCCGCTGCGCGCAGATGGAGGCTGACAGGAATGTATGGAGGCGGACAGGCCAGCAGGTCTACTGTGGTGTCTGATAACAACCCGACAGCTGAACACAGGAAAAACAACAGGACAGTTCAGCTGCCCTGCTGACTGTCATGATGGTGATGATGACAATAATACTAATTTCACTTCTGAGTCTTTTGTGTGACACCCAACAACAAACGGTGCAATGACGTTTAACAGGTGAACCAGAACTCTTTAAATTCATCCTGTTCATGTGTTTAACAGAGGCAGCCTATAGTGAGCAGGCCTACTGCACAGGAGCATCAGTCAGCTCTGGAAATAATTCAGGTCAATTCATTTTAAAGGAACTTTTACGATGAGATGTGACATATTTGAGGTTTTAGGAATCTGAAATCAGTTTAGTTTATGGGAATTTGGAGGTTTAATAAGCCCTAAAATGAAGGTGTTTTAGTATTCATCCATTCATTTAGATTCACATTTCTGACACTGACTGTGCAGAAGCATCATTCAGACAATCATACAGGAGGATAATACTTTCAAAGTGTGAGTTCAACATGTGAAAAAGGTAAACTAATTAAATGAATAAGAATATTTTATGGTTGTGTGGTTGCAATGAGGAGACTTTGTGACCTCAGACTTTCTGAAATCCTGCAGAAACCAGTAAAAGACTGGGATAAAATCCATAGTCATACAAACAATTCACATCTTCTATAGTTCTTACCTGAACATAAGCACGTATCAGAGGGCACATGAAGAACTGCACAGAGGCTGAACGGGTCTGATTCAAAGACATTTAGTGAGTCACTTCTTTATAAAGAGGAAGGATGGCATGAACACAGTAACCCCTCCAGAGCTTTTCCAAAAGCATGCTGCTACTAGAAAACACACTTCTTTGGACAGTTGCCAACAACCACCTTCACTAACTGTCAGTTTCAATCACTCCACACAGTGGAAATCAAATGACTTCATCCTCATGTTCTGTGGCGGCAAACTTTCAATCTGTGGTCGCACGGCTGACGTTTAGCATCAAACGGATGTGTTTTAAAACCAGCCCTGAAGACGGAGACTGGGATTTAAAAAGCCTGCATCTTATTTCCAGATGTCCAGGTTCCAGCAAACTAAAATGATCAAGAAAACACTCACGCTTTAGTCCCTGAGATGAGCTGGGATTAAAAAAGTCCCAGTGAGGCTGAAGGTGAATCAAAGGAAAGTGACGTGATCGACCTTTGAAAGCAGACTGATCGGTGAACAGATCACTGAACTGGTGTGACAGTGGGAGCCAGGTAAAAACATCATTGTGCCTCTGCGTGAAACTGACCTGAGTGGGAACAGCGCCCCCTACTGCCACTCAATGAGAAACACTTCACCTTTCAATTAATTCAAATCAATGAGATGCAAAGTAATTAGTGCTTTAAAAAATCCCTTGAAGAACCTCAACAGCCGTAGAAACTGGCACCACTGGGCAGTGTACTGGAAACTCGGCTGAGAGGTCATCTGTGGCTGACCTAAATCAGAAATACATGAGCAACTTTGGCACTTCACCACCGCGTGTGTCCACCCAGTGTCCACCTGCGGCACACTGCTGCATTTGTAATATGGGCTGTTGAAACTAACACAGGTCTTTGAGGTTTGAGTGCTGGGTGAGAGGAGCGCTGTAGGAGGAGCTCCAGTCCCTCTCAAACACAGCCTTCAGCTGCGATTGGACGGTTGGTTCCAGGGACTGTGATGCAGTCTGGTTGACGACCAATGCGGAACCAGCTGTGCTCACGAAGTAGTCACCTGACCAGTTAGACGTACCTGAAGACAGAAAACAACATGTTTAGAGGGATGAAGAGCTTCACGTGGTCTGCGCAGCGCCTGCGTGCAGCCTCACCTATGTAGGCGATCTTGTCGGTCACCATGTACTTGTTGTGGTTGACTCTGGCAAAGGGAATCTCCTTCTGTTTGGGGGTGGCAGGCACCACGAACAGCCTCTGGATAAGAGGAAGAAGAGGTTTATGCATCATAATATGCGCACCCTCCTTCCTCAGTGTCAGAGGACACACGTCCAGGTCTTTTTCAGGAGCTACTCACCACCTGGATGTCCAGCTTGCTCTTGGGGTCGTAAACTGAGGCCAGAGACTTCAGGAAGGGGAACATGACCGGCTGGGTGCTGGCCCAGCAGCTGATCAGCAGGCGCACTTTGACCCGCTTCTCGTACCCGACTCGCCTCAGCTGGGTGTCGATGTCTGCCCAGTACCTGCAGGGGGCGCCACATGCAGAGCGTGAACACACAAGACGCTGCATTCATGATGCGAAGAGGCTGCAGCCTCTATGTCCAGCTGTACCTTTTAGGATGGGAAAACTCCATGGTGGGCAGGTAGTTCATGACGGCGATGTAGATGAAGCTCTGCGCATCCTCCATCACGCTGAGGATGGACTGAAGGTCTGGGGTCCTGCCGGCTGCACAGAAGGACGGAGGGGAACTCTGGGAGGGAGCGAGGGGAGACGAGGAGAACAGATCTGCTCAGTCAGAGGACGGTCATGGGGTGTTTTTGGTTTCGTGGCCTCGGCTGGCAGCGCAGGTCACATGACAACCTTTTTAACACACGTGGACTGTAAAAATAAATCTGCCCTCCCTGTAAGGGTCTCACCGACAGGTAGACGTGGGACGGCGTGTCGTTGAGTGGCAGCTGAAGGGGCGTGTCCTTGTTGTAGAGGGTGGAGAAGCTGCTGGGCCACGGCGACGGGATCGACCGGCTCTCCCCCAGGAACCAATAGGCTTCGAAGATCTTTCCCAGGTCTGTGGCCAAGCAGCTGCAGTTGTAGACGACGGCGCCCAGCTCCTTCACCTGACAGCAGAACAACTTTAAAAACGGAGGCAATACATCGAAAAACAACAGCAGGAGCAGCAAAACTGCAAACTGACTGGATGCCATCACTCAGAACAATACTTTCCAGACTTTTCTAAACTTATTTTCTTTACATTTAACTGGTCATTCCTGAGATTTTAGAGTTTTCAGAATCTCTTTGTTGACTGCAGAGTTTTACGGGATGTTGGTGCGGCCTCAGAAAAACAGGATGTTCATGCTAGTGACAGCTCAGCAGAATAATAATATAACTAAATATATCTGATCAGGAAAGCAAACTATTCTCTCAGCGCAGCATGTGATCGAAAGTCTGAGCCGAAGCAAGAAGTTCCTCTTAGAAGAAAATGAATTCAGCTCAGACAATCTTTCATCTCTCACTCGCAGCAGATATTGTCTGGGAAAGGAAACACTCGTATAATGAGTTAAAGTGTGTGTGTGTGTGTGTGCGTGCACGTGCGTGTGTGTGCACCTGCGTCAGGGACCTCCAGTCCATGTTGGCACTGCCGATGTAAATGTGTTTCTTGTCTACGATCCAGAACTTGGTGTGGAGGACTCCTGAGGTGAGCTCCCTCATGTTCACTGTCCTGATATCAGCTCCTGAAACACACACACACACACACACACACACACACACACACACACACACACACACACACACACACACACACACACACACACACACACACATAAAATTAACTGTAAAACCTGCTTACTAAAGTAAGCTGATGACATCATCGCCTGTCTCTTCATATGTGTCTCTCAGCCTTAATGATCAGGTTTGATATAAAGTCACGACATCAGACAGCTGATTGGTCAGTGCGACACTCGCTGACGAGGCGTCACCTGAGTCGTTGAGCAGCTTCAGGTCGTCCTGCGGTTGGCTCTGCTGCGGCGTGTTGACTGCGATGCGAACGGACAGCTTCCCCGACAGCTCGGCTAGCGTCTTCAGGATCGTCTCGCCCTGTCCACGCGGCGAAAGAAAGGTTTTAAAAACAGGAAGACGCCTGTGGACGTTTCCGTCCCGTGCCACGTGTCCATTCACCGCTCCAGCTCACCTGATCGGCCGTCGGCTCCTCAGTGCCCGTGTCTTTGTTGGTGAGCGTCCAATAGAAAGAGGCAATGTCGACGCTGCTGTGAGCCTCGGCCATCAGGTTGAGCCACGCCTGGAAGATGGAGGGGTGGGTGGTGCTGGAGTTAAAGTCCAGGCCTTCTGGGATGCTCTCCACCAGGACGATCCTGACGAAGACAGAAAACGGCTTCATCAGACAGAGGACAGCCCGACCGCCGATCAGCGAGGCCGTTTCCTGAAATTAGCTGCTAGCCGTGCGTGTGTGTGTGTGTGTGCACGCTCGCTTACTTGCAGGGGTCTGAGCAGGACTCGGCCTGCGGCAGACGGAGGCTGCTGCTCGGGGCAGGGTGGGTGGAGGACGGCCTCGGTGTCAGGAGGTTGTAGAGGGCCGTGGCAGCCAGCAGCACCGTCGCCACGGTGGCCAGAGCGAACGCACACCTGGAATACTGGACGGGGACGGGGGTGGGGATGGGGGGGTTTAAATACTTGTGGCTTGATTTGACTCTGTGTGTGTGTGTGTGTGTGTGTGTGTGTGTGTGTGTGTGTGTGGCCGTTACACACCACTTGTGCCCTCCTGTTGGACTCTTGTCTCTTCATCTCCACGTCCACCAGCTACAGACACCAGAAGAACACATGAACACAGAAGAGTGAAGTGTGTGTTTCATTAACTTCACTGCATCCAGGCTGCTGTCTGCTCAGGCAGGGAGACGACGGAGGAGAAAGTCCTGGTCCATGACTCCTCAGAGGGGACAGCAGCCTGATGTCCACCACAGTTGAGTAAAATGTGTGAAACTAAATGTAAATGACTCGACTGAAGAGCATCTTGTCTTGCGTCCGTGACATTACAGGAATACAAAGAGCGGCTCATTTTTCAAAATAAAAGCGAGTATGAGATCAAGACATGAAAAGGACGTGGGGCAGAGGACGATCTGTCAGCTCATGACGGACAAATGAAGAAACTGCTCTGATCTGATAAACAAGCTCAACGAATTCAACACAAATAACAAGATTCATGGAAAACAAGAAGCATTTTTTCCATAGGCTTAAAGTAAAATACAGATCATTAGCGCTCAATTCATCTGTATTTCTATTTATATTAATCAATTCATCTTTTAGTAGATGTAAAAATTAAGACGCCAGTGAATGAATCTATTTATCTGAGAGTCAAACACGTAGATGAGCGAGTGAATCCTCACGTCAGAGAAGCTTCGCCTCGTTAAAGTGTCTGAATCTGTCAAAAATGGAAATTATTCAAAAACAGATTCATTTCCTGTTGATCACCTATGCTTAAGGGACCTCACCTGGTCGTAGGTGACGTCCGTCTTCATCTTCACATGGGGTTTGATCGACGACAGCAGTGTCAGCTCAGGTCGGATGAAGCTCTGAGAGCAAACACAGGAACAAAACAGGAGCGTTACATCACGTCTTCGTGTTTCTGTGGTGAGACGTGACGAAACGGCCGAAACTGAAAATCAGCAGGAACCTTTGAACACTCGTGACTCAGAAATCTTGTGTGGTTTGACATCAGTCAACTGCACCAAACACGCCCAGGTTCACCAAGCAGGAAAAAGGTGGAGATTAAATCCAGTTTTTCGGGAATAAATAAAAAGAATTCACAGGGATCCACAGAGTTCGAGTAAGAAACGAATAAACGAGCTTCAACTTAAAGAGGCTGCAAGCTGTCAGAAAACAGCAGCATACGCTCCCCTCTGCACGCACGCACGCACGCACGCACGCACACACACACACACACACACACACACACACACACACACACACACACACACACACACACACCCCTCCAGCTAACCTTTACAGACCTGACAATGAGAAGCTTCTAGATGTTTTCATCAACACCACAGACAGAGAATAACCTGCACAGCTGATCTCTAGCACAAAGACACACACACACACACACACACACACACACACACACACACACACACACACACACACACACACACGCTCCATCAGGAACCGGTTTGCTCGTCTGAGGTCTTGTGATCGATGAGGTTTGGTTGCTTAAAGCAGAGACAGGAAGCTGCTGAACGCTGACATCAGCAGCATCAGAGCTGAGGACAGTCTGTGTGTCCTCACATGCTCTTATGTTGGACAGACTGGACAGATTCAAGAGGGAAGATGCTAAAAAAAAACAAAAAATACACACAGATAAAACAGCTGCTGGGTGATATTAACCAAACCATGCCGGGCTAAAGCGAGTCTGGAATAAGGAACAGAGACATATTGTGCTCAAATGGGATCAAACACCTCGATCCAATGGAGAACTCTCAGATTTCCCAGCACCCGTGAGACCCTGAAGGCACCACCTCCATGGAGCAGATGATCTCTGATTGTACAAAAAGCAAACACAGAGGCCTGAAACCTGTCCACTGAATGGTCTCTGCGAGCAGAGGACAAAGACGGCTTGTCTGTCTGCGCAGAGGAACAAATCACATTAGAGAAAACAGGGGACTCAAGTTTGGAGCCTGTGAGCTGCTGAAGTGAGGGACGATCATTCAGATCTGCCAACACGAGGTCAGCCACCTCACAGAAGGATAAAACACGCCGAGTTCAGAAGAAACTGGTGTAATTAAAATTAACTGGCTGTAACGTCACCACAGTTCGTTAACTCTCATGAATAATCCGCAAACTTACTGTTTACTGCGCAGGCGAAGAGTCGCTGACGGTGCAAAACAACAAAAACAAGTCGCTTTCAGCTCCGAGAACACCGTCGACACACCTGTAATGTGCGTCCAGGTGAATTAAAATCCCACATTCAACAGCGTCAACTTAAAGAAAATGTAATTTAAGCTTCTTGTTTCATTGTTAAATACGCTGAAAACAAAGACGAAGCAGATTCACGGCTGTTGAAATATTCACTGAGAGGCGATCATGTGATCCGAACACGACAGCCAATCAGAGGGGAGCTGTCCGCGTGACGTACAACAGGCAAGTTACAGTAATGCAGTTCTTCATGTTCACCACAAGAGGGCGGCGTGCATCCATGGCAGTGACAGAAAGCTCTCTCTCTCTCTCTCTCTCTCTCTCTCTCACACACACACACACACACACACACACACACACACACACACACACACTGTACACGGTTACTCAGTTTGTGTGTGTGTGTGTGTGTGTGTGTGTGTGTGTGTGTGTGTGTGTGTGTGTGTGCGTGCGTGTGTGTGTGTGTGTGTGTGTGTGTGCGTGCGTGTGTTAGTCTTATAAAATGCTAAAACCTGCTAAATTCTGAGGAATGATGAGCATTCGTTGTTTTTCTGTGCAGCACAGGGTTTCATGTCTTTTTAACTTAATTATGAAGTAGACGCAGGTTTTATTTGATATCGTGGGGCCTCTCTGGCTGCAGGGGCCTAATAAAGTCTTATAATATCTCACTTTAATCTGTTCTATGCGTCCCTTAGCTGCAGTGTGTGATCTGAACTAAATCACATGCTGAATACCTCAGGTGTGGGGAGCTATCAGATCATTTGATTTAGTGCGTAATGCACTTGGGACCCATTGATTTTATGCTTAGCTGCGCTCAGGCCTGGAAGTGGATTCTTTCCTTGTGATGCTCTTATCATATCTTGCTTTCCAGCCACAGTTTGCGCCTCTAACCTATTATCTTTACACATGTTTTTTGGCTGCGAACTTTCAGTGCAAATAAATAAAACGGCTATAAAACTTATGTGAACTGACAAAATGAATATTCACATTAAGGTGTTTGAGTACCTGAATATCTGTGAAAGTTAACTGCAGCTGCAAATGGTTTTATGCTGCAAAGTTATCAGTAATTTCTCACATTTAAAGCCCCAAATGGCGGCGCGTCTATCGCCTTCACAGCTTGGATTTTGCAGACTTCATAGTTTTTGATTCTTTTTCTGTCTTCTGAGCTTCTGTTTTTCCTTTATTTTAATCAGCTGAGATGACTCCCAAGATCAACAAAGGCCTGAACGTGTTTGCACAGCGACAAGTGAAGAGGAGAACAATACTAGAAAGAGGCCTGAATTCCAGTATTTGCCTTAAGGATGACAGTGGTATCGATTCTGACTTTGGACAGAATCTGAAGTGAGTTTCTTCATCTGTCAGACTCGACCTGCTCAGCTCTGTTCATTATGTTAGATATGGGAATTTGAGTCACATGACAGAGTGATCTATTCTTATTGGCTCATGCATTGAACACATGTTGTGCAGGAGAGCTTGTGACCAAGTTTACCGATTTTGCATCACATTGCAAACATAGTTTTGCCAAATGTCTTGGGCTAGGTGTATCAAGGCTGCTTCACGCAGTTCACGCCCACATAAAAACAATGGATTCTTCTGGAAACACCCTCCTGTCATGAGTTTGACAGTCAACTCGAACGATAGTTGAGCATGACAGGGGGCGCCAGAGAGCAGGGACAGAGTTCAGGATCTGTGACCTCTTCAGACACGAGTGATAGATGGAAACGGAGACAGCATGAGGGAGAGGAGGGACAGAGGACAGTCTGTCTCCTCCAGCAGCTCCATGCTCAGAATCACTGGTGTTCAAAGCAGCGGAGTGCGTCTTTAACCTGCGGCCAGGTGTGTGTGTGCGGTGAGCGGCCATATTTCCTTTTGTTGGTGGTGAAACCTGCTGCTTGATAAGAAAGAAAGAGCCAATCTGCAAGAGTTTCACAAGAACATCACACACCTGCGCACACCTGCACACACACACACACACACACATTTAGTGTGTGTATCCCTGCTTTGAGGTGTGTGTGTCATGTACGTGTAACCATGAAGACAAGGCCCACAATGTCCCCGACAGTTTTATTTTTTTACAGCAGCTCAGGCAGAGTTATAGTGAGGTTATAAAAAGCTGACATGCTTCACTTCCACGGCAAAGATCCCTCCTGTCCTCTCTGCGCCGCCGATGCTTTTTAATCAGTCATTCGTCTTTCAGTCATTCGCTGCCCGATTGGACTTTTGTTCCTTTGCTAGTGGTGACAGTTTGTCCCAAGAGTGTCACCAAGAGTGGGCTGACTTTATTATTAAGGTTTGATCTCCCTCTGCGAAGGCCGCCGTAGGTGTGTTAGCGTCCCTGCGTCAGGGCTGAGTCACCGAGCAGCGACCTGAGCTCATCTGTGCCTTCATTGCTAACAGCACTTCCTGTTTTTTACTCGCAGCGCTTCTGTTTGAAGACACTTTTCACCCTTTCTCCTTTGCATTCTGGGTAACTGATATCCTCAGGTGTTTGAATTGTGTTTCTGTGTCTGTCTGAAGTTCCCTCCTCACGGCAGCGCAGTGATGTGATGTCTCAGGGAGAGCTCGGAGCTCAATGCGTGCAGATTAAATCTTTGTTTGTTAACATCTTTCTGGAAATATGTGAGATTACACCAACAACAATCCACCTTTTTTCTTCTTTTTTCAGTCTCAGTTTGAGCTATTTATGGCTGTGTGAGCCATAAAAAACACTGACATCATTAAAGCAGGCCGGCAGCAGACGGTGACCTCACAGTTTTATAGCAGCTTTGTCATTCGGACTGAAGACCTGAACACAGATTTCTTTTTTTTCCTCAACTCGTCAGAAACGAAAGAACAAACTCCTGAAACCTGCAGTGGAGATTTACATCTCTTCAGCAGTGAAGTCACTCTTTCTTCTGTAATACTCCTTTATTCTATTTTACAGCAGTGTATACTGAAAATCAACTGGAAAATGTGGAACATTTTGACTCATTTTCAGATATTTTAAACATCTTTAAACTGGAATTTTAATGATTTTCATAGATAAACTGTTACATGCTCTTCTGCCAGATCCGGATGAAGCAAATTAAGACCAAGACCAAGCTTAAACCACAGTGTAGAAGTGCTGAAGTAATAGACTTTAATCAATTAGTTGATCAACAGATAAAAATACCAAACTGGACACAAACTAAACTAAATATCTTTGGGTTTTGGGCTCTTTGGGGCTGTTTATTTCCCAGAGTTTTTGCCTAATTTGCCCAATAAATGCATATTAATAGTCAATTAATCAATTGGTTAATTTAAAGAAACACAATCAACATCAAATTTGACAACAGCTGAATCATTTCAGTCATTTTTCGAGTAAAAATGTCAAACATCCTTCAGGTCCTGCGTCTCATTCGTGAGGATTTGCCTCTTTTGTAATAACTAATTGAATATCTGTGGACTTTGGTCTGTTGGTCACATGAAACAGGACATTTGACATTTGAACATTTGATTGATCGACCTGACTTCTCTCATCTCCCTCCTTATTGTCCTGCGTTCCTTTTTTTTCCAGCTTCGCTGTAACAGTTTGAACATCCCATTTTCTGATCCAGGTTCATTAAAATCATATTTTTGCTGTTTGATAAAGAATTCATTGAAGCTTATTTCCTAACAGAGCTGAGAGACGGTCACAGGTTAGTACCTGATGTCCTCTACTGACTCATGTCTTCCTGCTGAGCACTGAGCTTCATTCACTATTGATCTGTTGTTCTCTTGCATGTTCTCTCTCTCTCTCTCTCTCTCTCTCTCTCTCTCTCACACACACACACACACACAGCTTCCAGGATCTTAGGAAACACAGTCATCCGTACAGTTAAAGGATGTAGAGAAGGAAGTGGAACGACTGCTCAGGCTGCTACAAACCAGTCGCCACCCAGCTGACTGACTGACTGACTGGCTGGCTGACGACTGGCTGACTGACGGGATGTTTGACTTGGCTCGGTGGTGAAGCAGGTTGTGTCTTACTCGCTCCTCATGCTCACCTTACTGGCCACAGCTGCTGTCTTCAGTCCATTACCTGGACCACACCCACTGTGCCCCAACAAAACATTCCTTCAAGAGTTGCTCAACTCCTGCAGTGCGATAACTTTTTATGAACTTCTGCACAGACTGAAAGCGAGACGTACCTCCACCCAACCGCTGTGAATGTGTATGAATATTATTCTACAGATGCATCCACCTCAGACTGATGCCGGTTCAACCTTGAAATACATTAAATGCACCGTTAAACAAACTTAAAAAACTCCCCTTCATGACTTTTCCCCCCTCTGATGACTGATTTTGTACGTGATCTTGTTGATGCGCATGTTCCTGACAAAGACTCGCTGGCACAACGCTTCATTAGAGGGTAAATAAAATGACAAGAAATTGATTTTGACTGTAAGCCAGTTCGTTCTGTTCACCCTCCACTCGTGTCCGTCTGAGCTGGACTCTGTGACCGGGGGGGGGGGGGGGGGGGGGGGGGTTGGGGGCATGAGGGTGACAATGGTGAGGGGACAGAGGGGGAATGAGCAGGACCACAGAACAGACTGTTCAGCCACAGGTGAAGGTTAGAAAGATAGCCCAGATACTGGTCCGGGGGTCAAAGACTGTTGTGGTCATGAGAATGTGTGTGTGTAGTTTAAATGCTGTTTTTTAATTCAAAAAAAGAACAACATATGAAGTCAACCGTTAGCAGGCTGTGGGCAAGTTTCAATATACATACGAGAGAGGACGAGAGCGGTCCTGTAAAACGTAAGATTCAACACTGACACAGGTGTTCAGTACATATGAGATGGGTGAGTGTGCACAGACAGCTTTAAACAAACTGACCACCTGACGAGGCAGGCGGTGTGCAGACATTCATGGCTGACGTGCTGCAGACTGTGAGTAAATACGTCAGCTCGTCTCATTGTTTAATTAAAAACACACAGCACAGCTTTGCCTGTTTTTTGCACTGCAGTGATCTGATTAAACAATCGTGCACCTGCTGTGGAGAGTTAAGTGAAGTTCACTGATGGCTGAGCGCTCTGACTTGCAGTTTGCTCTGCGTCGACCTGCTGCCACAGTCACGTTTTGAGCTCCAAACTCGGTCAGTAAACAACTAACAGCAACATGGCTGAAGGCCCGTGGTAGAAACGACTGAGAGCAAAGGCCTGTGCACGTCTCCTCTGGCTGTGAAGTGTCAGTGGATGTGTGCATGCAATAAACTGGAGAATAAAACATTTTTATCCACATTAGAGTTGACATGGCCTGACTTTTCAAGTGGACTTTGGGGGCAGTGTGTGCGTGTGTGGGCATGCGTGTGTGTGCTAGATGCTGCGTGGGTAGTGCAGGTCAGATAGAGCAGGTAACTGATTACCCAGTCCGGTCGAACCAGGTCTGCGTGGGGAGGAGGGGAGAAGAAGAGGGAGGTGGTGCATCCTGAGGTATATCTTTATATCCTCATTAGTTTAACCCTTAAAGCTTTCGACCCTAATCTTTACACCCTGACCATGAATGCGAAGGATTTCCTCTGTATTGTTGAGGTTTAAAGCGCTTTTGTTCAGTTAAGACACAAGAAAAACAGACCGAGAGCAAAGCTGTTCAAAGAGGTGAAGATTCTGTGCTGTGGACAAACAAGATTTGGCCAGAGAGGGTTTCAAATGACAGCTTGAAGTTTGGTTTGTAATGAAATGAGGAATTTCTTTCATAAAATTAGTAAATAACTGGACGATTCATACAGTTATTAGAGAGCGAAGAGAAGCAGCGTCTGAGAGCAGAATGAAACACTAAAACCTATAGATGCTATTTATCAGAGGCGCATCCAATGGGACTGCTGCAGAGCGACGGCTGTGTGTGTGCATCGTGTTAATAAATAAGTTCTGATATATCAGGACATCAGCTGCAGACCAGCTGATTTTTAACTGCTTGGGTAAATTCCTGATAGAAATCTCACATCAGTCTTTTCTGTCGCGCTGCCAAGAACGAGGAAGTGAAGCTAAAGTGCTGAGGTCAAAGGTGAAATCGGTCGTCAAGGCAACCTCTTTTAGGCCAGTATCGGGGGGTCTTATCAGCGCTCACTAAACTTCCCTCCCTGACAGGACTGAGATCAGCGTTCACCTTCACATTCCAGCTCACCTGATTTGAGTCGTCGTCCAAACAATCGATAAAAATGTTTCTGGATAAAACTGAAGATTGTTGAACGAAGTGAAGAGTTAAAATCTGGAGGGTTAAAACATTTCCACAGCAGGCCGTGATAACGCAGCTGCACGGATCAGCTCTCTGATTGGTCAGTGTGTTTCATCACTTACGGTATGTGAGCAGGGGAGGGAATTTCCCACTTTGAGATCAATAAGGCACAGCTGTACTACTGCTGCTCCTGATGTTAGTATTTATACTGCACTTACAAATACAACAATACACTAACAACACTAGTGGTACCACTAGTGTTGTTACTCATACTGCAAGTACTATTAATCCTGCTTTTACTTCTTCTGCTGTTGCTTCTCTTAATGATGCTACTATTACTATTAATAATAATAATAATATAGCTTTGCTATAGCAGCTACTCGTGCACTGCTTGTGCTGTGAGTCCTGTTTCCTAGAAATCACATTTATAAACAACTTTTTAGCAACCAAATCACTTTTTGTATGAACGTACTGAGGAGATATTGTTAATTTAACACATCAGGCAAATCCCAAAAACATTTACTAGCAACATCTTTTATTTGTTTTCCCCCAAAATTTGTACCTTTACTACATCTACTGCATGATGGAAGCAGGTGTGTGTGACTGTGAGTCGTTAAACACTCATGTTCATGTGCATTGTGTGTTCGTAACCTCATCAAGCACTAAATCGTGTGCACTGAATATTGGTGAGTTAAATCTCCCTCCAGCCTCCGACAGGTGGCTTGTTTCAACATCTTCACTTTGCTTTTCCTTTTCCGCCTTCACGCTCGTTTCCTTCCTTCAGCTCACTCACACGACTACTGCAAACAGAGAATATTACCAACATATTCCAGTGTAGACAACAAAGCCGTGGCCTCTCTCTGCCTTTTGCTGCCCCCCACCCCAAACGCCTCACCCTGCCTTCCCCTCTTATCAGTGCGAGTCCTGGCCAACCCCCACCCACCCCACCTGTAGCGCCAGGCCACATCGCCACGTTACTCATTAACCAGGACTTCCTTTAATCCAGCCCAGACAACCCCTAGGTCACTGCCCGACCCACAGCGCTCGGTTTCAGATGACGCTCTTCCACTGTACTGCTGATGTTACGCTCAGCCGGAGCCTAAAATATCATGAAAAACACTGAATACAGAATGAGGAAATGATAAGATCCCTTTAGGAGTCAGACCTTTTAAACAGTGTCTCTGCTGTGATCTGCTTCCTTCCTGTTTCTTCATACTGACCCACAGTGAGAGCTGTAGTTCTGGCTTTGTCCACACTGTCACAGCAGCAGCACAGGACTAATGGATCTGACTAATGCTTTAGTGGGCTGTTGATGACTCACTCATCTCAATTTGGGCTTTGATATCAGTGAATGTTTTTATTACAGGAGATGAGAGGAGAGAGGCAGAGGTGTGGCGATGACAGGGCTGAAGCCTGCATCACTTCATATCGTACAGATGGTGCAGAATGAAACATACTGTCTGTGCTGCATCTACTGACTTTTGTTAAAAACGTGGAGCCATTGCTGGAATCGGCAGATCTGAGACAGAGCTCAGGACCTCCGCTGTGGCCGGCACAGGATGCACTGCGTCACATGAAAGCCGGCAGCCACTCGTGCACCTGTAGGTGGTTTTGTGTGCAGTGGTGTGCAACACGCTGTGAACAGATGCCACTGTGGATAAAGACCCTCCCTCCATTACTGTCTGCCACTGCGACTGTCGACTCAACTGATGCCGCCGAGGGCTCGACCAGGTGCTACAGAGTTTAAAGCACTGCACATCCTCCACAGCACTGTTTCTCTTCATCAGGAGAAACTGTATAAAGGTTTAAACTATTTAACAAAGAGAGGACAAGTAATGCCATTTGTTCCTGCAGCATAGTTTATTGCAATAGCTAGAACTGGCACACAGAGATCTAATGCTCTCGCTTGATAAGATTCAGTTTCTGCTCAATGCTTAAATGATAAAGAAGTATGTTAAAATAAAGGACCTGGGCGAGGGCAGGAGGCAGGGCTGACCAATCATTAATGCAGCAGGTATGCCCCATGTCGTTATCAGCTGGCAGACGGCCAAGCCCCAAGCCGAAAAACAACAAAAAAATGGCTTATCAGTGGAGGTCGGCCCTGCTCCTGACTGCTCAGGCCTTGAGACCTGATTGTGAACCAGGGAAACTCTGACATGGGTTTGAACCACTGACATAAAAGGATAAATTGTGAAATAAATGAGGCCTTTGCCACTGCAGCCCTGATCTACTGGACAAATGCGGTCACAGAAGTCACATTGAATCAACAGGCATCGACGTGGTCTCGACCCATGACCCCATTTTGTACCAAGTTTGGAACTTTTTCTGAGAACTTACGAACGCAGCAACAACAACAGAAGCTCACAAAGTCCAGTTCTCAGAGCACATGAGTTCATCCGTTCCTGTACCGCTTCACTCAATATCACCACTTCATTTTATTTCATCGCTGAGCAGCTGAATTAATGCTCAGCCCTAAACAAAGCACATCCCATGTGTGAAAGCAAAGGATTGTGGGATACATTGTACAGAGAGCTTTTAGAAAAACAATCTCTTGAACCAACATTGAATTGATGCTTTGAACATCTCATCTCTGTGCCATAAAGCTCCGTAATTATTCTAAAACGTTCCTTCAGTACATGAACACTGCCCCGTTCTCACCATAGAGCGCCAGATGTGGATTCATCCGCAGCTGAAAATAGTCCCCAACAAACGCAGTATTTCCTCCTTTTTGAGTAACATTTGCTAAAAACTACAACATCCAGCTGTTTCAGCAAAATGCAGAGCCCTTCTACAAAGGATGAAACTGTAAGTTTGTGAGTTGTTTCAACAGACTTACATCTTCAGTGGGATTCGGTGGGTTCGGTGCCGAGGCAGGACGGGGGAGTAAAAACATTGAGAGACGACTCACACGTTGTTGGTCTTTTGATGGATTCGTTATATTAAAACCTTTAAGCACAACACTAATGTTGCGTTGTTGTTGATGAATTACAATATGTGTAGTTTTTGCCTTAGCTTGTGTGTGTGTATGTGAGGCTGTGTGCACATGTTTGTATCCTCTGACGCCCAAAATGAGTTAAAATCTTCATTTTTGCACACAACCCCCCACCCCCCACCCTCATCCACGCTCACGCATGCACACCCCTCTTCTCTCACCCCTGTCGACCAAACAAGGGTGGGGTTGAGGCAGGGTCACACTGAGGCTTCCAACTGATCCCATCAAAACCCATCAACTGTGGTCGGTGTGTGTGTGTGTGTGTGTGTGTGTGTGTGTGTGTGTGTGTGTGTGTGTGTGTGTGCGCGCGTGTGTGTTTGCACAGTGGTAAAAACCTGAAAGAAGCCCCCTCCTCCTCCTCCTCCTCTTTCTCCTATAAACCCTCCCCTTTACCCAGAACCTCCCAGGACACCCAGGTGTGACCGGACACACACACACACACATACACACACACACACACACACACACACACACACACACACACACACACACACACACACACACACACACACACACACACACACACACACACACTCACACTTTTGGATTAAACCCCCCACCCCAACACACACACATATCACCTTCTCATCAAGCCTCATGTACGTTTGTCTGCTATTTCATGCAGACGAATATGAAACTGTATCCCGGTGTGTGTGCCTCATGGTGTGTGTGTGTGTGTGTGTGTGTGTGTGTGTGTGTGTGTGTGTGTGGGCTGAGACCCCTGTCCCGTGCACTGACAGATAGAGTCGGTGCTATTAGCTCAGTGCCAGGTGAGTCTGTGAGTAAACAGAGCAGACAATAGATCCAGCCCATCTCCTCCTGACAGCCCAGCTCTGTCAAAGCCAGCCATTGTTCTGCCTAACCTTTGTGTGTGCGTGTGTGTGTGATCCGACTAAGAATATACCCCACTGTATACAGATACAGACACACACACACTGACATGCACAATAAAAGCAGTTACTCACATGCAGACAAGAGTACCGTGCGTGTGTGTGTTTAGGTGCTGCTCGCTTGGACCATCAGCCCTTCAGTGGGATTTACATAAAATACAGGACACACTGTTCACAAGAAGATAAATATAAAAGTTTTCCATTAGTTAAAGCTGATTTTTCTTCAAAGTTTGAAACCTACATTGTTGCTCTGAGTCTTAAAGCCTGTTGGTTCAGGTACAGGTGAGACAACAGAATAGGAACCGGCAGGAGAAACAGACTGATGCGTTTAAAGGCGCTTTAGACACCTGAACGCCGCACAATGTAATATTCTGTCAGGATGAATGAGATCAAGAGACAAACAGTAGGAACACAGCGTTCACATATTATAACGCACACCTCTCTGGATGATGTCGTGTTGTGGTTCTGCAGAAGTGGACCTGCATTGGCGCCCTCACTGCACCATTCAAACGTATGAGGAAGCTGTGTTTTCACACACCGGGCTCAGGTTTGACCCTGCAGTCTTCTTCTACTCTGCCTTTGTTGGAGCGTTGCCACCACCTGTAGATCACTGGAGGAGCGTGAAACCATCGGCTGCGGTTTGTATTGTGGCACCCGCGTGTGGTGCGTTTAAGGCAGCTGGTTTTACTCGGTAAAAGGAGGCTAACACATAGCGTTTGGTGGATGTATACTGGTAGGTGTTCATGCCATTAAGTGGGTGATTCCATGAATAATCATAACAAAAACTGACAAGTGCAACACACATCCTTCCCTATCAACAGTCACCGGCTCATCAGGAGGATGATAACAGTCCTGAAACAGTCAGAGCGCAGCAGCTGATGATTTTATCTGTGGCAGTTTGGACAGACGAGAGAACATCCGTGACTGAGGTTAACATCCCGGCCCCTCCTTAGCTGTTCTCCTGCTCCTCCCAGCCACCATATTGTGCAAACACACCATGTAAACAGCTGGGAAGAGCATGTGTGTGTGTGAGTGTGAGTGGGCCCTATATGTATGTGTGTGTGTGTGTGTGTGTGTGTGTGTGTGTGAGGGATGCAGAGACAGAACATTGAGTTAAGTTAAAAACTAAGAAAGATGAAAAAGTCAGCAAACACCCACGATTACAACACCGAGGCCTTTGCGTCTCTCGTCCTCCCCTCTTGGGTGTCTCACACTTTAACCCCATGACTTCTTCACCTCTCAAACCCCCAATCACCCCCTCCCTCCTCTTCTCCCTCCACACCCTACACCATTCATCCCTCCATCTCAGCATCCCTCCGCCCTGCACTCCATCCCAGTGCAAACACTCCTCGGCGCAGCAGGAACAAAGCACGGATGAATAATGGCAGTGAAATGTCACCGTGTCTTCATGGCTGCCACCTCCTCCCCTCCCTCTCCGTCAGGGCCGAGCCCAGAGTTAACCATTAACTGGCCGGCGCAGCACCTGAACCTGGAACAATGAACAGAAAAGGAGGGGGAGGGAAGGTGGAGAAGGTACAGGCTGTATCGACGGAGAAAAACACTGCAGATCACAACAGATTTTTAAATAAAAGTGTTGAGACAAAAGCGTCCCATCCTGACTAACTGACTCTGCACATTCAGACTGTTGACTCAGATACTGTCCTGTGAAGATGCAGTGGGTTAAATATATGTCATGAAGTATTCTGTTGCTTTTACGGCTGATTTAAAAATAACTACCTCTGTATTGTAATTTCATGGTTCTCACTCCATCATTAACTCACGCCTATCAGATTGTTCCTGCTCCAGAGAATTAAAGCAAAAGTCTTGAGATTATGTTGGATTAAACAAGTATTAAATACACCAAACGCTGATCTTTGGATGATAAATGACTCTCTAAAACCTGTGTTACTTCAACACTTCATGGCCTTTTGTGTGCTTTTCTTCTTTCCATCTTGTGTCTTTCTTCACCCTGTAAACCGTCAGTCAGCCTCAGCAGCGGCTCCTCTTCTTGTTCTGCTGCTGAATTAATGAAAACATCAAACGTTACGCTCTCGATTCTCCCTGAACTTCACATCTTCGTCGCTGTTACTTCTCCCTCAGATGCAGACTCCTCCCTCCTCCTCGGCTCTCCACTTTCTTCACTATAAATACCTCCGTGTGTTCCCTCTCTCTCGCTCTCCGGCCTCCAGCTAACACTGCTACCTTTGTACGGCTAACATGCCAGATGAGACTAAAATTAAATGCACTTTAATTGCAGCTTGTGCCCTGGTGTGCGTGAGAGGTGAGAAGGATTTACTGAGAGGAAATGATATTTTTAGGCCACGATTTAGTGACGACGCTGCTGTTTAATGAAAGAGAGAAATAATCAGGACAACATTTCAACTTATCAAACCCCTCCGAGGGCTTTAGGACGGAGCTGCAGTAAATGTCTCGAATCAGGAAAAGTTCAGACAATATTCAATAAAACATATTAATTACGATGGACTTTAAATGTCTGTTTTTGTGCTGTAAAACAGCTGAATGTTCACACTCATGCTGTATATTTATTATCATTATTATTCTACATTATTTGATTTTTTTAGTCCTCTCCGCAGCTCCTTCATGTGTTGGATTATTTTCGTCTTTTCACTCCTTATTCATGCTCATTATGTACGAACCAGAGGCCGTTTGAGGAACTGTGCCCTGCTCTTAACACAGGTCATACAGCCTTTCTCTCTTTTTGTGCCATAAAGTAAAGATTTCCTGCAAACCTGCACATGTGAAGAGCACTGGAGGCTTCCAGGCTGAAGCTGCTCTGTCTGCGATGTCACTTTTAAACTTTCAGTAATCAATTTAAATGGAAATTATGTGGAAATTAAACCCAGTTTCTGACGCCATTTTTTCCTCTGTGTGTAGTCTTTATTGTTAGTGGCGGAGTCCGCCATAGTCAAGCTGGTTCGTGGTTGCCATCACATGTGCAGGGACTCACAGGAAGTGATGCGGCATGTAATCCAGCTCCTCAGTAAACCAGTACTCACGGGTGTCGCCAAATCCACCGGGACTTAAAGTTAGAAACAAACAGTACATGTAAACAAAAGTACTGTTTGCATTCAGTACTCACCAAAACGCACTGAGCATGCATCCTCGAGGTCCAGCTGAATGCATTTCCTTCCTCATAAAACTTTATAAAAACTATATCAAATCTTACATCCATGTTAACGTTTTTAGCCCATAAGTTACGTTTGTAACGATGTTCAATATCTTTATGTGCATTTTTACATTGAAATTAAGGTTTTTAGATGACGATACGTATAAGAATAGTAATAAACACAGCAAATGATCTCTGATGTTTATTTATGCTAAAGTGATCCATGTAAGTCTTAGAAGAACAAGTGAGATGGTCTGAGTTAGTGCACTAAAAATAACTTAAAGAACCACAGTTGCTTATTTATTCTGATCTGTCGTTTTTTTCCCTTTGAGAAGTCAGAGGGCTCTTTGAGTCGCAGTGGTTTTACAGAGAACCACCATGGCAACCAAAGACCTTCAGAGAACCTTCCTCTTACTGGCTGTGAGAGAAGAGACGGGGAGGAGACGGCTGAGGTGACGGTCTCCAGCCAGGAGAGGAGGGACGGAGGCACGGGCGGAGGAGGGGGCCACTCGGTAAATAAGATGTCTGATTCATGAAGCGGATGTTTTCAAGGAAACAGACTGAGGATGTAGCTGCACTAACTGTACCCTCTGCTTCTCTGTTTTTACTGTGGAAATGAACTGAACTGGACCTGTTCTGTTTAGCTCTGACTGGGACTTCACCTGTACCTGCAGCAGGACACATTCTCCATTGATACACCTCTTTTCCCTCTGTCTCCATGCAAACCTCGCTGGCACAGTAACAGTGAGTCCACTTCCAAAATGTCCCACTCATTACTCTCCAGACTCTGAGCCGCGGCCAGCTTCTGCAAAACAGAAAAATCATTAAAAAGTGAGAGATGAGGAGAGGGTTTAAATGTCCGTCACCACCTTGGACGTGGACAGTTTGTTCACTGTGGAGGAGGGCCAGAAACGAGCCGGGTCCATCTGAAGACTCACACTGACTTTTGGTTTCACACGGGACATGATCACCAACCAACAAACACACCTTCGGTGCTCTTTGTACTGCGTCACCTGACTTCCTCTTTTGGTTCCCTCATTAGTGCAATGGCCATTATCGGTCGCAGCCCTACAATAAATATGAGTTATCACAACCAGAGACGACCTACTGACTGAACACCTCTGACTGACTTTCTAAAATTTAATAGAATCATCTGATCTTTATTATTGTATCGTTAACATATCTACAGATTGTGGAAGCAGTCTTTAATTGACGATGACGAGTTGAACGTCCTGCTCAGCCCTCACCAGATTTAACTTTGTTAACTTTGTTAGCATGTTAGCATACAGCACTTCACAGCACACAGACGAGTTTCTCAGACGAGGGAAGTTATGATACGATCCTTTTTTAAAAGTCCCTGTTGTTGTCATATTTTTTACACCTTTTTAAAATGTTTTTGTGTGGGTCCATATGTCATAATAACATCGTCTGTAACAAGTTTCATGCCTCACATGTGAAATCCTCCTGAGAACCGAGGAAAAAAAATATCTTTCAATTTAATTTTTTTTGTGATTTCATGCCTCTTTGGAGCTAAAACAACAGCTCACAATTTAGAATTTTGTAAAAATATTTTTAGTTTAGATTTTACAGGATGTCCACTGTAGTGAACTGACAGAAAGATTTTACCAAAACGAAATCATACCAGGCTGACAAGAAAACAAGAATGTAAATCCATTTTTTAAATGAACCTGAACTGAAACTGCTAAACAAATTGACATTATTAAACATTCATAACATTGCTATTATTTTTTTTAAAGATTTAACAGAACTCTGACTCCAATGTTATGATTCCTGACAAGAACACATATGATTCGCAAACAAGAACACATATGATTAGCATAGTTAAAAAAAAACCAATAACTTCACAATATTTGACTCATCTTTTCTCTTTTCCTGGTGTTTGCGTTTTGCTGCAGTCTCCACTTTGTCTCAGCATGAAGACAAAGTTCCCCTCATCCCACCCAAACACATGAGATGAACTCACTGGAAAGGCCAGAATGTCCTCTACTGAGGACAGCAGGACGAGTAGTGTAGCTCAAATGAGTCCAAAGATATAGACCAAAACCAAATGTCCACTACAGAGGACACAAATGAACAGGCTGGGTCTCAGGAGGATATATTCACTCTGTTTTTCTGTTTCAGATTTATTTAAAGCAGACAACAAGGAAAAACTTGACTCCTCGTCTCCCCAGTGGTGAATCTTTCCTTTCCACTCAGCCGGTCTGCCGTCTCCCCACTGAACCACATTCATTCACATCGTCGCCTCTTATGCTTTTTACTCGACAGTATCTTGAGTTTCCCACCTTTTCTGTCATTTCACGTAGGACCGAAAACACACGAGGACATACAGCATCAGTCAGTATCTGAGAATCTCTTCAGCAATTCAGAGCAAACGCTCATCAGGGCAAATATACTGCTATCAGTTTAATTTTGGGACAGTTTGAGCTTTAAGTGCACATGTTTGTCCTCACTGGTGTCCCTTGGAAAGCTTTAATGCTGCTTATAAATATAGAAGATGCCTTTACATACAATACAATTAGCATCCCAGTGGAGTGTTTATGTGTATTTTGACAGCAGATGTATCCAGAGGGGACAAATTAACTATCAGAAAAAAGCTGATTTGGCTCGATTCAGTGAAGCAAAGGCACGAGCACACTGAACGTTTGCTGTAACGGTGAACATTTCTTACTTTGGGTAAAACGCTTGAATGCAGAACTTAATGTTGCCTGGCAGTTTTGGCCATTTCTTGCCCATTTTGCTGTCTCAAATATAAATTCATAAAAGCTGTTCACCGTGAACATCATTAAACTGTTAGCAGCAGGACTAAGACACTAAGACAGAGGAACGTGTGCCGTCTGCTTTGGGTCAGCTGAGGTGTGCGTTTCCTCTCCGGCGTCTGAGAACTGGTCTGACCTTTTTCACTTCAACCAAGTCCTTTTAAAACGGACTCTCGCCTTTCTATTTATCCTGCTATTTATGTCCCAATGTGGGGAAGGAGAGTGTGTTTTCTCTGTGTGTTTGTGTGTTTAGCGCATGTGTGCGCCCTCAGTCTGCGTGTGCGTCCACACGTGTGCATCTGTGCTGCTGGCATGTATTTGCTGTCATGCCTCCGTGTTGTCAGCGTATGGCTGTTTGAGTGGATCTACATCTTCACTTGTTTGTGTGTGTGTGTGTGTGTGTGTGTGTGTGTGTGTGTGTGTGTGTGTGTGTGTGTGTGTGTGTGTGTGTTTTCTCAGTGTAAACCAGTAGAAGGGAAGGGAAACTGGTGGTGGAGGGAAAAGTGAATGAATGCTGGTGTTATTTATTTGGTTTGGCGGACTGCACCTTTAGCAGTGAAAAATCACCCACCGTATCACTAATTCCGTCCTGTCCGCCGCTACCTGAGACAAAATGAGCCTGTGTGTGTGCGCGTGTATGTGCGCGCGTGTGTGTTTCAGCAGCCATCTCCCGGCTGATCTCAGAGCTGCTGAACTGTAAAATGTTTTCATTTGTCACATACTGCCGCTCACGTGTCCCCGTGTTGATTGACAGAAGTCAGATTCGTCAAAGTCAATTCTTCCTTTAAGTTTTCCCAAACTTTTCCCAGCCCTCTGATTGGCTCAGAGGTCTGTGGGGCTACGTTAGGACGGCTGGGGTCTCTTTTTCTGAGTTATCTGTGGGAATATATCTGTGATGTTGAGTGAAATACACAGTGACACTGATTCAGGAGATCCTGTAAAACCTGTGTTGACCAACAGGCTCGTCTCACAAGATTTTCACATTTTGTTTGCATTTACAAACTTAACATAAAACACTTTTATTTTCTAAAATATCATATGTGTATTGATCATATCCAACTGCCACGTGACCATTAAAAATCCCCTCACCCCGCCGCCCCTCGCACCATTTTAACAACTTGCTCCATTGGCTTAGTTTTCATTTAATCGTCCTCTTCACCTTCTCATAGGACATTTAATTCTTTTGAATGAACAAGTTTTAATTAACTGTCTTGACGAGCAAACAAGCCCCGAGGCCTTTTATTTGGCTTCTGTTAGCCTCATTCAACTTCAAACAAAGCCCAGATGGAGGAAAAGGATGGCAGGTGATAAATGGTTCATTTCAAAGGGTAATTTACAAACTGCTGTTCATCTTTTCCACAGTTCACCCTTCAGTGCCTCGAACACAGGCCGAGTGTGTAAACGAGTTCCTGAATTAAGACTGACTTGAAAATATTGGACACCATTTAAAATGATTTCATAACATAGAAACACTTTCCAGATAAGGCCATGCTACACCTCGTCCCTGTTTACTTTGAGCTAAAAACAAAAACAGCGTGTTACTGTTGAAGTTTCAGGGTAATTGAAGAGCGTTGATTCCAGCCCATATATCACCCGCCTGCACCTCTCTGGATAATACCAGAGGAAAAAAAAAACAACTAAATCTTGGATGGAAAATTTCTGATGGATGGGAAAGCCTCCCACTTATCCCTGAGTTTTTCCTAGTCTACAGAAAACCAGTCCGACCAGTTGTGTCCCAGTGCTGCTCTGTTTGCTCTGAACCGGCATCTCGCTCGCTGCTCTGCACGACTCTGTTGAACAACTGGTTTCAGCGAACCTTTGAGCAGTCACTTTCTCTCATGGTTTGGGGTTTGACACTTGAAATGAACAGGACAGTTATTTGAAGCTCCGGGATATGAAAGTCTTTTTGTTTGAGATGAAATATGCAGGAAATGATCTTATTGTGAAGGGACAAAAGCCACTTACATCATTAAATCAAACAGAATTATATACTGTAGGATGTAAACCCCATTTATGTCCCATTAATGTGCAACAGCATCGACTTTTTAAATGTTTTCATCAGCATAATAAGGAAACATTTTTAATAAACCAGTCTATGAAGGCAAAAAGCTCACTGACAGCGTATTTCAACATTGTACTGCAACAAAAGCCTGATCAGTGTTTTAATGGCAACTCAAGGACTCAAGAACCCAAAACCTTAAAGTGAATGTGCAGTTTACATGTGACTACATGGGTCACAGAGCCCCAAACCCTGCTTCAAAGTCTGCACGGTACAATAACAGTCACTAGAAAAGTGATGAAAGTCAGCATGCATCAACAAAACTGTGTACTGTGCAGTAAATATTACATAAGGTTAACATGTAGTCTGGCGTTGTGACACTGTCTCTGTTTAGGTGAGTCAGATTTTTGCTCTGTGGGGTAAAACAGATGGTCTTTCATGTTCTGCGTGTGGATTTAATGGTAAAATCTTCACGTGTTTTTCAAAAATCAAATCTGAGTGAGTTCTTCATCGCTGAAAAGCTCACATTTTCTGCCTGGTTTTAGAACAGCGACAGCGATACGCTCAGTGACTGCGTGCCCTGTCCTGAATGAGCCTATAGATACAGGGGCTTCTGGCCAAACTGAGGTTGAGGAGAAATTACGATGAGGCGAAATGCAGCCTTTATGAAAGAAACATTGACTGCACTTGATTGCCCGAGATGATGGAGTCTGGACAGAGAGCGGAGTCACTGCGGCTCGCTGTGGATAAGTGCGTTAAGACACGACAGGAGGGGGGACTGAAAAGCAACAGACCATGTGAAAGAGATCAAGATCAAGACTTGCATCCGTGCATGGACACTCAGGCACATACACACTCATGTAAGCAGGGAAATCCACACAAAAATAAGCACACACTCGCACACACACACACACACACACACACACACACACACACACACACACACACACACACACACACACACACACACACACACAGGTAATAAAGAAGAAACAGAAGGAGGAAGAGACTGAGAAATATAAGGGAATGAGGAGAAAAGTGATGTGCTGTGACTGTGACTCTGTGTGTGTGTGTGTGTGTGTGTGTGTGTGTGTGCGTGTGTGTGTGTGTGTGTGAGTCATGCATGAGTACACATTGTTAGAACAGTGAAAATCCTCACAGGTTCCTGGAAGGAATTAAAAGGGCTGACGTGACACCAGGATGCAAGACTGCTCTGCATGGCTGGTCCCACCCCTCTACGGATCCATGTCAGGGTATGTGTGTGTGTGTGTGTGTGTGTGTGTGTGTGTGTGTGTGTGTGTGTGTGTGTGTGTATTCGTCCCGTGGCTCTGTCGCACTTCTTCATGGCTCCACCTGAAACAAACTGCACATATGAACTGCCGAGGAAGAGGAACTCCAATCCTTCACGTACCAAAGTAAATGCCTGTCAGGATTACTTCACAGGAAATCGTTGTTAGATCTTTGTGAAACATGGATATCAAACGGTCCTCTGCAGTGAGGTAAAAAAAAAAAAAAGGCTTAAAAAAACCCAAAACATCCATAAACATCCATGCAGCTGCCTGAAATGAGCAAAGCCACAAGCCAGTCAGAGCCGCCCTTTCAGCCTGCAGGGGTCTGAAGATTAAAGCGTATGTATTAAATGTGTTTGGAAGAGGAACTGATGGCCGTCTGTTAAACTCTGACTCTGCTCATGTTGCTCACAACGTTTTTTAGCCACGTTGTGAGCAACTGCGAGAGTTTGTCGGCCCAAGTCAAAGTTTGCACACATATTCATGTCACAAAGAGGATGAATCCCACGGATTCGGCTGATTTTTCCTGTTGTCACTGCTAGAAGGTCAAAGATGAAATTAATGCTTTGATTTATTATTAAAAAATACCAGCAGCATTAACAGCGTCAGCCTCAGCTGTACTTTTTTTTTTGCTAACTAGCCAATGATAGCGTGCTAAAGTAAGTGCGAGCACGTTAGCATTTAGCTCAACCGTGTCTGACTGCAGCTACCTGCTAGCATGGCTGTAGGCTCTATCAGATGAGTTTAAAACTAACATTTCAGCTGTGTTTACCGTCACTGTGAGATACCTCAGCATCACACACACACACACACACACACACACACACACACACACACACACACACACACACACAGTTCCTCTAGCTAACATTTTACAAAGCGACATCCTGCGCTGTTACAATTGTTTACTGCATGTATTAATGTGTTTATTAATAGTGTGAATCTTTCACTTCGCTGCTGCTCCTGATTGTTTTTCACTGCGTTTTCCATGTCCCAGGTTGCCCCCACCACTGCAAAAAAAAAAAAAAACCCTTCCCTCCCAGCAAGCTTCCTCCGTGTTGATTTGATCTTTATTTGGCCTTTTTACCGCAGCTCTTTGAATAAAGCTACTCAGCGCGTTTACGGGAAGCGCACAGCGCAACATCACAACCGGCCCCCTCATGCTTCCAAACTGAGCCTTTCCAAATTGGTTTTCACAAAACCTGCCAATTTACAGGGACGAGTTTAGAAAATCTCCCTCTCTCTCTCTCTTCAGGACAACCTCCGCTCGGAGTCGTGGCCCAAAAGAAGGTGATTCTAAATTTAAACCTGCAAAAAGGTAGCTTTGTAAAGCCCAAGGTGGCTTCAGAGGGGAGAGAGAGATCTGGAGGGAGAGGAGGGTGAGGTGGGGGAGGAAAGTCGCAGAGAGAGGATTAAGGAAGAAAAACAGGGTGGAGAAGGAGTGTGTGACGGTACAGCAGGCTGGAGAGGACGTGACAGAGACGAGATAATTATCTAATGGTTTTCACCAAACCATCGTTTTATTTATTTGTTTCATGATAAGTCACTGTGTGATCTCTCCTACTTGATGTGTGACGGAGAGGAGGAACTTCACAAAGGGACAAAGGGAAAGGACAGACAAGATAATTATCATTGAAGTTTTCAGAAGCAAAACCAGTCAGATCCCTTCTGACTGGATTTCTAGGGGTTCTATGGGAGGTCGTGATGGGTGGTCTTTCATCTCCAGTCCAGTAATAATTACAGCCGCATTTACCTCCTGACTTACAGCGACGTCGCTGGTCGTCCTGTAATTTAAATCCCATGTTTAGCGACAAATTTACATTTTAAAGTGGAACAGGTCTTTTTTCTGTATTTCTAAGCAGATTCATGGACATTTATTTGTTGTGAGAGATAATGAAGCCTGTATGTCACACTTAGGTGGACGTAGGTGAAGCTGGAGAGAATCAAAATTAAAATGTCCAAACAACCAGCAAAACCTCCAATGAAAAAACCTCCAACAGTCTAAAAGAAAACAAAACAAAAGCAAGGTCCAGGGGATCGACAAGGTGCAGATCCACAAACAGGTGATCTAGGAAATACTCTTACAGGAAGTACGCAAAGTGACAAGGAGCAGGTACGTCACATACAAGGGATGAACCGAGAAGAACAAAGGGAAGCACACTCACTTAAATAGACAGAACTAATCAGACACAGGAGACATGAATCAGACAATCACGAGGGCGGGAAAACACAGGAGATCTGACTTCAAAATAAAACAGGAAGTGATTAAACTGAACAGGCCAGATCGTGACAGAATGGGGCTAAACATTATCGACCCTCACAGGATCAGTTAGAGAAAGTCTGTTCATGTGAGGAAGTTCGACAGCGTGGTGGTATTTCCTTTATTGAGCGAGGGGCAAAGCTACACTGGCTGCGTCTCAGTTTAATCAATACAGCTGTCGACACACATCACTTTTATTCAGACATAGAAAGAAGAAGTCTTTTTAAAATCCTAATTACCCTCCAGGTGAAATCACACCAAAGAGCAACAATACACAGTGACGATGACAAGAATGTAGAATCAGGATCAGGCCGATGGCAGAAATGAACAAGTGGCACAGAACACAAGTTAGAGACAGAAAGAGAAATGGAGAGAGGGTCCAGAGAGGGAGAGAAATTCCCCTCGCCGAAGGCCTAGGAGACGCTGGACGGGCGGCGTTCTCTCCGGCCCATGAAAGGTGTGATTGTCCCACAGCTTCCCTGAGCCAGGAAAGTTCCCCCAGCGGCGGTCGGCGGCCCCTCTATCTGCCAGGAACGCAGGGCCGCGGAGAGAAACCTTGCGCCGGTTATGTCAGATACCACGCCGGGGCAGGAGGAGGGGGAGGGGGAGCGATGGGGCATAAGAAAAGCTGCTTTTCAATGTGTTATAAATACATTAGAGAAACACACACACACACACACTTTGAGGGGACACAGGACACACACACACACCGGAGGACCCTAAATGAGGCTGTCGGCTGAATGAAAAGAAGGGCAGCTCTCAATGTGTTTATTTTGACAGGAGGGAGCGAGAGTGGGGGGGGGGGGGGGGGGGGGGCAGAAATGGAGAGATGAGAGACAGAAAGAAAGAAAGAGACAGAGGAGAAGAGGTCGAAGTATTTCAGGCTCGGACATTCCTTCACTTCCAAAAACAAAGTTCCAGAGACGGCTTGTGAAGAAAGCCTCAGTCGTGTTTTACAGATGCTCGTTTTAGGAGGGACTTCAATGCAAATATGCAAATATTTTAACCCCCGGGGGAGGCAACTCAAGCCGTCTTCTCATATGAACTCTGGTCCTTTCTCACCTGCTGGAAATCCTCCGTTTGGTTGAGCCGAGCGGTGGCACCTGGCAGAGCGAGCAGGAGGCAGAGCACGGCTCAGAAAGTACGTCGCAAATCAAAGATGGCGGATGAGGGAAAGATTTGTATTCTAAGAATAGGTGCATGTCCTCAGCGATGAAGGCGGCTCGTGGGTGGGGTGGGAATTTAAGTAGCCTTCAGGCCCCGAATGATTATTCAAATGCAGCGTGGGATGGCCCAGGGGCTAACTGGTCCTGGAGTCCACTGGCCAATGGCATCAGTTTCTTCCATTGGGAAAAGGAGGATTATCAGATATTAAGTGACCACCATGCATTTAATATCTATCATAGCTGAAGTTTCTGTAGTCAGGCGAGCCCTCTGCCATGAGAGCCACTCAGGTTCATTCTGTTTCGGATGCTGTCAGGATGTGTTGATCATAAAATTCTGCTTGTGGTCGATCTCCATTTTGAAACAGTCGTGAATCAGGAACGAGCCTCTGCAGCTCGTGCAGCTTCGTGCTTCCTCCTGCTAACAGTGCTTCAGTGTTGCAGGGCTGCACTCGACCAAAAAGTGCCAAAATCACACCTGCAGAGCCTCGTAATCAATCAATGATCGAGCTGATTCTTTTCCTTTTTTTGCAGTTACCTTCAATCCATTATTACAGAATCATCCCTCATTCACCTCTACGGCGTCTGCAGTGGCTCAAACTGTGCGGTTGCGTGTTTTCAACCTGTGCTGTGAAAAGAAGTGGAGCTTGTCTGAGCGTGAGAGGCTGTCAGGATCTCCTCAAGGAGCCCTGTTCAGCCGCACACACCCTCGAACACACACTCACACACACATGTGCACACGCACACACAGAGTCCGGAGCCAGCAGACATAGTAGCACTCATTCATCCTCTGGCAGCAGCCCCCCCCCCCCCCCCCCCCCCCACCACTGGCCTTCAATCCTTCCCCCTGCTTTTTTCGTCCCTCCACCCTCCTCTTCTTCATCAACCCCCTCCTCAGACCACGTCCATTTTGGGGTTTGGGGAGGTAGAAAAACAGTCTGACGGACGCACAGACAGGATGGATACATCCATAACACAACCTGGCCCATTAAGGACACCAGCACGCGCCAAACCATATTAGCCTGTGTCCACCGGCGATCTGTCCCAACAGTCCGGCCTTGTTTTCCTCTGTTTTCAGTGGAAAGTACACACTGCTGCACTGCACACAACAGAGCTGCAGCCAGGGCATATTTGCAGTAGTGATTCAGGGCATCATCTGTCTGGATGCCGGGACTGGTTCAACCTGCTCAAGTGTCCTTGAGCAAGACGCTGAATCCCTTCCAGCTCCAGCGGTGGAGTTCTCAGACCATCTGTGGTCCTCAGCTCAGCTCAGCTCAGTAGACATCGCTGCTAAGCCACCAAATTATACAAGTCTGTGTATGACCTATAGTTACCACAGTGAGTTCACTCTTTCCCAGATGAGCAGGTTCATGTGAAACCAGGTGAGGAGCCACTCAGGTAACACGTGGGCTCCTCAGAAGCAACAGAAACAGTAAAGGGGGTATTCGTCTCTCGTGTGTGGGTGTTTACTTTAACCCCCTGATAACCGTGGCAGCACAATGGATGGCTGGAGGGCCGCTAATCTGTCTCAGCTGGGTGCTGCAGCTCTCAGTGTGTGTGTGTGTGTGTGTGTGTGTGTGTGTGTGTGTGTGTGTGTGTGTGTTGCTGTTAATTGGCCCTAGCCAGGGGGTCTCTGATTGGGAGGCGGTGGAAAAACAAATGAGCTGCAGTAACAGGTTGGTGAAAGTGTGAGGGACCTTTAGATTCCTCTGTAACATGTCATGAGTGGGTGGGTGGGTGGAGGCGGTGGTGGGGGTGGGGGTGGGCCTGGTTTAAAGCTGTCAGTCATCCCTCATCTGGACATCCTGACCTGAACGAATTTTAAAGATGTCGTCAAACTCACAGGTCGATGTGTTTTTTTTTTCCCTGGAAACAACGATGGAATCTGAAAATATTGTAGATCGGCTGATCAATACGCACACTTTCATCTGATTGATTCAAATTGTTCAATAGTTACTGCAAACTTAAGTCTTTCATCAGACATTTGCCTGCAGACGAGCAAACAATTCAACAAATAAAAGCAGTTTCCAGTAAAACACCATGAATGAATGAATGTGTATGCAGGTTTAAATGGGACTAACTTTAAGTGTCCTGCAAGCTGGATTGGTGTTAATCTTCATTTTAATGTCATTTTATATCATATTTCTTCACAGCGCTGCACAGTTTGTGGATGAAGCATCTTGCTCAAAGGCACTTTAACAGCAGCTGATGAGGGAGGAGAGAAACGTCCACTTTCCCTGCCCTCGCTGTGCAGCGCTCCACGGATTCAGACCTGCTCTCTAACCTCTTGGCTGCTTTTGCCATACTGTCCTTACCTTTGTGTGTGTGTGTGTGTGTGTGTGTGTGTGTGTGTGTGTGTGTGTGTGTGTGTGTGTGTGAATGTGTGTCCAGCTGTACACACAGCCAGCTAATGAACTCTAAGTGCCTGCAGTTGTCATTCTGGTGCGACCGTCTCAGGGCCTTCAGTCAAAGGCCGCAAAGCAGCTTGATTTGAGTTCATTCTGCTCTGAGGTCTGAACTGGTCCATGCAAACTTCCTCTGATGTATCCTAACAACAATTTAAGCTGATTTAATTTAATTTAATGCCATACTTTTAGCCGAGGACCTCCAGTATTTTGAGCAGCTGCAGATTTATCCCTGAGGTTCTGTTTGGGTCGTCTTCATCAGTGAATATTGTTTGATCAGCTTGATTCTCTCTGTGTTTGAGCTAACTTCATGACGTGACTGATGACAGAAATGATCAGTGTTGCACTTTATGTTCGGAGCTAATGGTGCTAAACATCGCTTCCTCTGCTGTCTTATGCACAGTGGATGAACAGCAGACAGGTGGACAGACAGACAGGTAGACTTATGATAAACTGTACACAGTACGGTTCCAGTGTGCTCACACACAGTCACGTATCGCACACTCCAGTGCACAAACACATCCATGTTAGCATCCATAGTGAAACCAGTAAGGGGTGGGGCCTTCAGCATGCACACCTGTGATGACTGATAAGATAACTGCAGGGTGTAGTGTGTGTGTGTGTGTGTGTGTGTGTGTGTGTGTGTGTGCAGATGAAAAGTCATATTTCTTTGGTTCCTCTCTGTGAAGACAAACTGCAGTCGGCCTCCAGGCCATCGCACTCGCACGCGGGGATACTGCCAGAGCTCCTCGGCTGTCTGATCCACTGATAAAAAGTCAGTCAAAGCTAATTTGATTTTCGGTTGGTAGGATAATAAACAGTCACAGATTGTCTGTGTTGTAAACAAAGATTAATTCTCTGATTCGCAGCAAATATTTGCAGCAAATAATCAGTGTCATGAGGATATTTGCCAAGTCATGGCTGCCTTCTTCATACTTATCAAGTCGAAGCCAACTTTTATTTATGTTTGGTTTACTTCAGCATTTCACCCTAAAGCCACATCAAAGCAGAATCTTTATCAGATCCTAATCAAACCTATTTAGATTTATTCAGATTCATCCATCTGAATGTGCCCTGCAATCGGCTGGCGACCGGTTCAGGGTGTACCCCGCCTCTCGCCCATTGTAGCTGGGATAGGCTCCAGCCCCCCGCAACCCCGAAAGGGATAGGCGGTATAGATAATGGATAGATGGATTCATCTGCACATTGCTGTACATTAATGAAAGGAGAGATTTAGCAGAGATTTGAAGTTAATTCAAGTATTTCACCAGCAGAGTCTAAAATGAACCCTCTCACACTTGAATGAATGCATTTTCTGTTTACTTGCAGCACGAAAAAGCACATTATTTCTTATAGACTGAGGAGTTTTGTGGGCTAAATAAGTTTATTTAGAGACAATAAAGAGATAAACACAAATTTGGGGAGAGAGGATGGGATGACATGCAGCAATGGTCCCAGTCTGGGATTGATACTGTGGCTATTCACCCCTCTACTCATCTGTTAAGCCCATATTTAAATTAAGCAAAATAAAAGCTTGGCAAACAGCTGCTGCAGTCGTTTTGAACTTCAGATTTGCCCTCCTGATGCTTCTTCTCTTCATCTGAATGTTTTTAGAAACCAGGGTAAGCTGGCAGGCTCCTAAATGTCTCCGAAAAGCTGGCAGAAGAAATGTAATTTTTCACAACGTGGTGTTTAATGTGCTCTGATAGAAGGATAAGAAGACCTGAACAGATTGAACGGAGTCAAAGTCCTGGTTCTCACCCGGCCAGCCCCAAACCTCCCATGTAAAGACGGCTCTGGATGTCCGAGCAGAGCCAGATTCAACAGGGCGCTCTGACACATTGCTCCATCAGATTCTGTCATTTGGCAAAGGATGGACACCCTGTCTTCATCCATCTGTGCGCCAGAGACAAACACAGCCTCTGACATGCCCTCTGTGTGTCTTTATGTGCGTGTGTGTGCAGACATGTGTGTGTATGTCTCAATGTCAGTGATTTACAAGGCAGCGGACAGTAGTGGCTGTCATGTCAATTCAAGTAGTGTTGTCTTAAAGTCTGGCCAGTAGCTCTTGCTACACACACACACACACACACACACACACACACACACACACACACACACACACACACACACACACACAAACACACACACACACACACAACACATGCTCTCCAGATGTTGGTGAACATTCCTGAAGGTCTCATCACATTTGTGGACATTGTATGTCTCTTCACACTGTCCTGACACTGTCACAGTCCAGTTCCCGGTTTGTTCAAACTGAAAGCAGCTCTGAAGAAACGGGACATCCACTCAGCTTCAGGACTGAAATAATGACTCTGCTGTCTGAAAACTGAGGCTGGATATGAAACGAGACTGTTATGGTCCCTCTGCTGAATGGAGGGACATTGTGAAGAGACACTGATTCTTGAAGACGCTCATTGCTCAGTGGCTTCCAGCGTCTGCATATCGTCGTGGAATCACTTGTGTTTGTTTTATATGTGCACACAGATATTTATAAGCCTGCGTCCATCTTGTGTTGCTTTGTTTTCACATTGCGGTCACGGC